>NC_134688.1:39275536-39480536 GCF_050947455.1 Rhinoderma darwinii
CTGTTTTGTGGACTTTAAGAAGGCCTTCGACTCAGTGTGGCACCCGGGCCTATTCCTGAAACTGCTGGAGAGCGGAATAGGAGGTAAAACCTATGACGTCATCAGAAGCTCCTACACAGAGAACAGATGCAGCGTGAAGGTGAACGGGAGAAGAATGGCTGATTTCCAGCAGAGCCGAGGAGTCAGACAAGGCTGCAGCCTCAGTCCAACGCTCTTCAACATCTACATCAATGAACTGGCCACAGCTCTGGAATCCTCCTCAGCACCAGGTCTCACCCTCCATGACACCCAGGTGAAATTTCTGTTGTATGCAGATGACCTTCTGCTGCTATCACCAACCGAGAAAGGTCTCCAAGACAACCTGCAAATCCTAGAAAAATTCAGCTCCACGTGGGCACTACCCATCAATGCAAAGAAAACCAACATCATGGTGTTCCAGAAGAGAAACTCAAAATCCCCCAGGCACCCGACCTTCACACTAAATAACGCCACAATCACAGCGACCGACAGGTACATTTATCTGGGCCTAGAATTCAACCAATCAGGAAGCTTTAAACAAGCCACAGAGATGCTGAAAGACAAGGCGTGCAAAACCTTCTATGCCATTAGAAGAAAACTCTATCATCCCAAACCACCAGTGATGGTCTGGCTTAAGATCTTTGACTCCATCATCTCCCCAATCCTCCTGTATGCCAATGAAGTCTGGGGTCCGGACACATACCCAGACTGGTCAAGGTGGGATTCGAGCCCAACAGAAATTTTCCACCTAGAATTCTGTAAACACCTTCTCCAAGTCCATCGGAGTACCACAAATAGTGCCTGTCGGGCAGAACTGGGCAGATTCCCACTACACCGCACAATCCAGAAGAGGGCGCTATCATTCTGGGCCCATCTACACAGCAGCAGGCAAAGTTCCTATCACCATAAAGCCCTGCTACACCAAGGGGTCCCAGGTAAACCAGGCCCCCCAGAACAACTCACCCTGACCCGGCCTGAAGAAAATGTCACTTAGCGTGGCCTCACAAAAGCCGAAATCAAGGAGACAATAAACAAAGGCCAAGAGGAGTATATCAGTGACTGGAGGAACGACAAAGACATCCCAGAAACTGACAATATACCAGAGTCTACAGCGGGAATATATACTGGCGCCATAGCTGGAGAAACTGCCAAACCCCAGAGACAGACAGATCCTGAGCCGCTACAGACTGAGCGCCCACAACCTGCTCATCGAATCCGGGCGCCACAGACAAAACTACAAGCCCAGGGAGAGCCGACTGTGCCAACAGTGCGACCAGGAGGCCGTGGAGGATGAGGCCCACTTCCTGCTGCACTGCTCCAAATACTCAGCAGTGAGGGACACTCACTTCAGGAGACTCTCTGATCTTTTACCGGACTTCAGCTCCATGAAAGAGGAAGAGAAACTCTACATCCTGCTGGGTGAAGAGGAAAATACAGTGGGCATAGCGGCACAATATGTCACTGCATGCCATAGACTGAGAGAGACATGATATGCCATGGACTTGTATAACCCTGACCCTAGATGTGTCCCTATCCCCCAATCCCTCAGTCCCTATCCCTCATTCCCTTACTTCTTACTTGCTTTGGCAATGCTAATATGTATTTGGTCCTGCCAATAAAGCTTCTTTGAATTGAATAGATAGATAGATAGATAGATAGATAGATAGATAGATAGATAGATAGATAGATAGATAGATAGATGATAGATAGATAGATAGATAGATAGATAGATAGATAGATAGATAGATAGATAGATAGATAGATAGATAGATAGATAGATAGATAGAAAGATAGATAGATAGATAGATAGATAGATAGATAGATAGATAGATAGATAGATAGATAGATAGATAGATAGATAGATAGATAGATAATGAGATTAGATAGATAGATAGATAGATAGATAGATAGATAGATAGATAGATAGATAGATAGATAGATAGATAGATAGATAGATAGATAGATAGATAGATGATAGATAGATAGATAGATGATAGATAGATAGATAGATAGATAGATAGATAGATAGATAGATAGATAGATAGATAGATAGATAGATAGACAGTCAAAACGTCAACTACAAAATAAAAAGAGACAATCAACAGACCAGAAGTGCAGGAGATGCTTCACAACCTCTACAACAAGGTGTATGAGACAAGCCCAGGAGGGATAAATCAGGCCGTAAATGACCTCAATAATATATTTTATACCATGGCAGAGAAGTCTGACCTGAAAAGATGTGACTACAAGAGGCCACAAGAAATACATCCTAACGGTTGGTTTGACCGCGAGTGCAAAGAAGTACGGAAGACCCTAAGAAATGCCTCAAATAAGAAGCACCGAGACCCAAACAACACCGGTTTGAAGGAGGCCTACAGCAACATACAGAGGCAATACAAGACCATCCTCCGAAAGAAAAAACAAAGTCACATCTCCACCAAACTTGCCCAACTCCAAGATGCCCTCCATGACAACTCGTTCTGGGAATTATGGAAAGACATGGGCAAAAATTGCAAGAAAAACAACCTTCATATCCAAAATGGCAAGATCTGGCTCCAATATTTCAGAGACCTCTACAAAGATATCCCGAAAGACGAACAAAGCCAAGAACAAAAACAAATAATATCAAAATTGAAGGCGATGGAGGAAACACTTAAAGATTCTCAAAACCCCCTGGACGCACCAATAACACTGCAAGAAGTAATACAGAGAACCTCAGACATAAGGTGTAAAAAATCCAGCGGTCTAGACGGAATTTCACCAGAAATGATAATACACAGCCCGCCAGAAATACAGGCCGCAATAGTAAAACTATTTAATATGGTGCTGAATGCCGGCTACTTTCCTCAAATCTGGAACCAAGGCCTTATAACACCAATCCACAAGAGTGGGGACAGGTACAACCCGGCCAACTACCGAGGGATATGTGTCAGCAGCAACCTGGGGAAACTGTTCAGCAGCATCCTGAATAAGAGAATCCCCAGCTTCCTCACCCAGCACAATGTCCTCCACCAAAGCCAAGCTGGGGTCATGCCAAACCACAGCACCACTGACCACATCTTCACCCTGCGCAGCCTCATCAAGAGCCACGTCCACAATACAAAGCATGGGAAGATTTACGCCTGTTTTGTGGACTTTAAGAAGGCCTTCGACTCAGTGTGGCACCCGGGCCTATTCCTGAAACTGCTGGAGAGCGGAATAGGAGGTAAAACCTATGACGTCATCAGAAGCTCCTACACAGAGAACAGATGCAGCGTGAAGGTGAACGGGAGAAGAACGGCTGATTTCCAGCAGAGCCGAGGAGTCAGACAAGGCTGCAGCCTCAGTCCAACGCTCTTCAACATCTACATCAATGAACTGGCCACAGCTCTGGAATCCTCCTCAGCACCAGGTCTCACCCTCCATGACACCCAGGTGAAATTTCTGTTGTATGCAGATGACCTTCTGCTGCTATCACCAACCGAGAAAGGTCTCCAAGACAACCTGCAAATCCTAGAAAAATTCAGCTCCACGTGGGCACTACCCATCAATGCAAAGAAAACCAACATCATGGTGTTCCAGAAGAGAAACTCAAAATCCCCCAGGCACCCGACCTTCACACTAAATAACGCCACAATCACAGCGACCGACAGGTACATTTATCTGGGCCTAGAATTCAACCAATCAGGAAGCTTTAAACAAGCCACAGAGATGCTGAAAGACAAGGCGTGCAAAACCTTCTATGCCATTAGAAGAAAACTCTATCATCCCAAACCACCAGTGATGGTCTGGCTTAAGATCTTTGACTCCATCATCTCCCCAATCCTCCTGTATGCCAATGAAGTCTGGGGTCCGGACACATACCCAGACTGGTCAAGGTGGGATTCGAGCCCAACAGAAATTTTCCACCTAGAATTCTGTAAACACCTTCTCCAAGTCCATCGGAGTACCACAAATAGTGCCTGTCGGGCAGAACTGGGCAGATTCCCACTACACCGCACAATCCAGAAGAGGGCGCTATCATTCTGGGCCCATCTACACAGCAGCAGGCAAAGTTCCTATCACCATAAAGCCCTGCTACACCAAGGGGTCCCAGGTAAACCAGGCCCCCCAGAACAACTCACCCTGACCCGGCCTGAAGAAAATGTCACTTAGCGTGGCCTCACAAAAGCCGAAATCAAGGAGACAATAAACAAAGGCCAAGAGGAGTATATCAGTGACTGGAGGAACGACATAAAGACATCCCAGAAACTGACAATATACCAGAGTCTACAGCGGGAATATATACTGGCGCCATATCTGGAGAAACTGCCAAACCCCAGAGACAGACAGATCCTGAGCCGCTACAGACTGAGCGCCCACAACCTGCTCATCGAATCCGGGCGCCACAGACAAAACTACAAGCCCAGGGAGAGCCGACTGTGCCAACAGTGCGACCAGGAGGCCGTGGAGGATGAGGCCCACTTCCTGCTGCACTGCTCCAAATACTCAGCAGTGAGGGACACTCACTTCAGGAGACTCTCTGATCTCTTACCGGACTTCAGCTCCATGAAAGAGGAAGAGAAACTCTACATCCTGCTGGGTGAAGAGGAAAATACAGTGGGCATAGCGGCACAATATGTCACTGCATGCCATAGACTGAGAGAGACATGATATGCCATGGACTTGTATAACCCTGACCCTAGATGTGTCCCTATCCCCCAATCCCTCAGTCCCTATCCCTCATTCCCTTACTTCTTACTTGCTTTGGCAATGCTAATATGTATTTGGTCCTGCCAATAAAGCTTCTTTGAATTGAATAGATAGATAGATAGATAGATAGATAGATAGATAGATAGATAGATAGATAGATAGATAGATAGATAGATAGATAGATAGATAGATAGATAGATGATAGATAGATAGATAGATAGATAGATAGATAGATAGATAGATAGATAGATAGATAGAGGCAGATAGATAGATAGATAGATAGATAGATAGATAGATAGATAGATAGATAGATAGATAGATAGATAGATAGATAGATAGATAGATAGATAGATAGATAGATAGATAGATAGATAGATAGATAGATAGATAATGAGATTAGATAGACAGATAGATAGATAGATAGATAGATAGATAGATAGATAGATAGATAGATAGATAGATAGATAGATAGATAGATAGATAGATAGATAGATAGATAGATAGATAGATAGATAGATAGATAGAGGCAGATAGATAGATAGATAGACAGATAGATAGATAGATAGATAGATAGATAGATAGATAGATAGATAGATAGATAGATAGATAGATAGATAGATAGATAGATAGATAATGAGATTAGATAGATAGATAGATAGATAGATAGATAGATAGATAGATAGAGAGAGAGAGAGAGAGAGAGAGATAGATAGATAGATAGATAGATAGATAGATAGATAGATAGATAGATAGATAGATAGATAGATAGATAGATAGATAGATATGAGATAGATGGAAAATAAAAAGAAAGAACTGAAATTCTTTTTTTTTTTTCAACATCGAATTTTTATTACGTTTTTTTTCAGGTAATACAAAGACAATGCATACGGCAATATATCTCTAAACAGGTTATCAATGACAAAATGTATACATAACACAGGGTATTCCCAATGAACAACTCTTGTCACAATCTTTACATAGAGACATAAAGCCCGGGCAGTTACAGTGCGTATCAGTGCATTATTCATAGAAAAGAAAAATAAGTTACAGCAATTAAGATAATCAAAACCAGAGGAACAAAAACGAACAACAAACAAACATCGTCCATCCAGAACTAAACATGTCTTGGCTTAGTTACATGCCTATGGATGAGGTAGAAAAGCCATACACAATACCGGCTGGCATTACTCGTGCTCTGGTATCCGAGCCTCAGGCCGTGGCCAGGCCTTTCCCTTCCGCGGAATTCTAGGTCTCCTATGAAGTCCCAAGTGTCTGCTTTCGACAGGGTCAAACTATGGGACATATAGATGCTCCTGAATTGGAGCCCGGGATTGAGGAAGCCAGATAAGTCTGCCATGGCTCCCATAGCCTTAAAATTTTTGGCAACTGATGTGTTCGTAACGCATGCATGCGTTCCATCGTGAATGAAACATTCACTAGGTTGACAAGTTCAGGACTGGAAATAGTGTCACTACATTTCCATGCTCTAGCAATCAACAAACGAGCCGCTATAATAATGTGGCTAGACACCGTCCTGGATACCGCTGGGATCTCTGACATGTCGAGAAAACATAATGCCATAGCCGGACTTGGTTCTACTATGCAGGAAGACACTTGGGAAATCATTGCAAATACCTTAACCCAAAATGTGTGAACCTCAGGGCATTGCCACCACATATGGAAGTATGAACCCCTGCACCCACATCCTCTCCAGCACGCCTCCGAGTAAGCAGGATCCGATCTCACAATCTGTGAAGGAGTCATATACCATCGTAGTAGTCGTTTTTGAGACGATTCCCAATGTTTTACCCCTTTAGATATTTTCCTAGTCCACGTGAAGGCCGAACCCCATTCCCTCAATGTGAAGGATGAGCGTAATTCTCCCTCCCATTTTTCACAGTAAGGAGGCCTGCTGGAAAGAAGGCGGGCACACAAATCTTCATAACACATATAAATACTCTTCTTTTGATTTACAGGACCGAAATAATAATTTTGGGCCACAGAAGGGAATAAGGGCACATTAACATTCAGAGAGGTAAAGAGATGCCTGATACATAGATACTTATAAAAATCCCTATTCGGGATAGAGTACTCCGACACCAGGTCAGAGAACGCCCGCAGAGTGCTACCCGTGAACAGCTTGTGTATGTGGGAGACTCCAGATGATATCCAATTGTCCAGAGACACCCCCGGGAGCTCCGAGGTCAGGAATTTCAAAGGTAAATTTTTTATAGGTGTAAGAGCCGATGAGGGGAGATATGTTGAGTAGTGTTTCCAAGCTTTAAGTGAAGCTGAGATAGGCGGGGACATTACCCCGGAAGGCTTAATGTTTACCTTGGGGTTTACCCTCAGGAGTGATAAAAGAGGTTGCTCTATTATGGTATGCTCTATTTGGGCCCATTGTTTTGAGGGCGTAGACGTACACCAAAATTTTAGCTGATCAAGAATAACCGCTCGGTAGTATCTCTGGACATCCGGCACCCCCATCCCCCCCTTCCTCCAGTGTCTGTACATCGTGTGCATCCTGATTCGTGGTTTTTTGTGCACCCATATAAAATTATTCAGCAATCTCTGGAGCTCTCTCAAATACGAGTTAGGAAGGGGTATAATCACCGTACGAAATTGATTCAAGATTATGGGAATGATCATCATTTTAATGACCGCGATTCTGCCCGCCCAGGACGTGCTGACATGGGAGTATGATGCCAATTGTTGAGGAATGGTTTGCAATAATGGGCTAAAGTTGTGCTTAAAAAGGAGATTAGTGGACTTGGTAAGAGAAATGCCGAGATACGAAATTTTAAGGGGATTCCATTGAAAGGGAAATGTACTTCGTATGGAGGCTTGGACATGTAAAGGGAGACCCACATTCAGCAAGTGGGACTTGTTGCAGTTAACCTTATAGTATGACACCTCCCCAAATTTGTCTAGCATCTTTTGAGCTTCTGTCAGAGATGCTAGCGGATTTGTTAAGGAGAGAATCACATCATCCGCATATAGCCCTATTTTATGCAGGGTGTGACCAACTTGAATTCCCTGAATATCAGTGTTTTGCCGGATTGCCGCCGCTAATGGCTCCATTACTAAAGCAAATATCAGGGGGGAGAGTGGGCATCCCTGTCGAGTACCATTAGTAATGGGGAATGGCGTGGAAAAGAAGCCTGATGCCAAGAATCGGGCGGAAGGGTTAGAATATAACGCTAGGATCGCAGATTTAATCCATCCTGTAAATCCGAATTTGATAAGGATCGCTTCCAGGTATCCCCAGTGAACCCTGTCGAATGCCTTCTCCGCGTCCAGAGCAAGGAGCACAGAAGGCACTCGTCGTTTTACAGCCCAGTCTATCAGATTAACATATCGCCTTGTGCCATCAGGTGCCTGCCTACCTGCAACAAATCCCACTGGGTCTTCATGTATAATGGTAGGGAGCAGATTAATCAATCTATTAGATATTACTTTGGCATAAAGTTTAATGTCCACATTCAAAAGTGAAATGGGACGGAAGTTTGCCGGGGAGTCCGGAGACTTCCCAGGTTTTGGGAGTGTGACTATAGTAGCGGACAGCATCTCCTCTGGGAAGGAGCCGACTGCCGCCGCCTTGTTGAACACCCCCACCATGTGTGGGGACAACACCTTCGTAAATTTTTTATAATAATAATTATCAGGGCCCGGTGCCTTGTGCTGCGGCAAACTTTTAATGGCTCGGGAGAGCTCCAATTCTGTAAAAGGCGCTTTCAGGGCCGTACCATCGGTTTCTGAGAGGGAAGGGAGATTCAGGCCGCCCAAGAAGTTATTTATATCCTCCGGGGAAGGCTGATGCGTCGATTGATCCTCTTTCAGATTATACAGACTATAATAATAGTTCCTGAATTGTTCACTTATCTCCTGAGGGTGAGTGATGTGGCCCCCCTGTCGATCTAATAGGTGCGCAGTTCTTTGTTTAGCATTACGCTTTTTGATCATTTTGGCTAGTAAGGCTCCCGGTCTATTCCCTTGAATGTAAAACCCCAGCTGCATGGACTTTGCCAATGTCAAATATCTTGACGTAAGCACACTCTGGAGTTGCCCTCTAAGAGCTTTGATGCGGAGGGAAGTGTCCGGAGTTACCTGTTTTTTATTGAGGGATTCTAAACTATGTAATTGGGAGAGAATGTCAGCAGTCGTTTTTTCCCGATGCTTTTTTAATCTAGACGCGGCCTGAATCCCCATTCCCCTCATATACGCCTTATGCGCGTTCCATAGGGAGAAACTATTCTCGGAGGAGGGAGAGTTCACCTCAAAGTATAAATTGAGGTGGTTATTCATAAGTTCCTCAGTCATTGGGTGATCTAGGACCAGATCGTTCAATTTCCAAGAAGAAAAGGGAGGGGAGGGGGACGTATCCGAAACCACCAAAGTAATCGGAGCATGGTCAGACCACGATATATCTCCAATCAACGATGTAGACATATATCGCAGGCTTCTTTTACATACCAGGAACATGTCAATTCTAGAATACACCCTGTGGGGTGCTGAGAAATACGTAAAGTCACGTTCGTTTCCATGCTGACATCGCCAAATGTCATACAGCTCCTCCCCATGTATCGTGTGGTGTAATTGGGAGCGTGGCCTAAGTGCGTTCGAGGAGTCAATTATAGGGTGCATTACCTCATTAAAATCGCCGCCAATAATTAGTAAACCCTTTTCCACTTTCCGAACTTTACGGAGGATTTTATGGAATGCCCTGAGTTGATGAGAGTTCGGGAGATATAGATTAACCAAAGTATACGTAATATGATTAATATCATAAATGAGGATCAAAAATCTGCCCTGGGGATCTAAGATCACCTCGTGCTCTTTAAAAACCACCGATTCCTTAATTGCCGTAAGGACTCCTTTGGTTTTCTTGGAGCTATTCGCCTGATAAACATGCGCAAATTTAGAGTGTGTGCATTTAGGGGGGTTGAGTTGCGAGAAATGAGTTTCTTGTGCAAAGAAAACCTCACATTTCAAGTTTAGCGCCTCTTTCCACATCATTTGGCGCTTGAAAGGGCTGTTAAGCCCTTTAACATTCAAGGAGGATATTGTAACCGGCATAGTGTTAAATCTGAAGGTGCGTTAGTGATAGCTAAATACCTGGTTGTCGCCCGCTGGCTGCGGGTGATCCAAGCAAGACATCTGGATGGACAAAACCTGGCAACGTTAAACATAAAAACCAAAAGCATTAAAGCATAAATGAGAAACACATGGTGCCTACACTGCGCCGAAAGAACCTCCATGGGGGGAGAGAAAAAGGCATCAAGGCAGCATATATCGCGCGTTTATGATCAGACAGTCACCTTTGAGAGTCCGTCCGTAGGGTGTCCTTAATTCGTTTCCCACTCGGGTGGAATACGGCGTGGAGATGCTCTTGAAGGGACGGCCGCCAAGTTAGTGGTCGGAATATTCCATTGTCGCAGCAGCGATACTCCATCCGAAGGGGACGATATCACATGAGTAGAACCATTCTTATTGGCGATCAACTTGACCGGGAATCCCCATTTATACTTGAAATTGTGCTCCCTGAGAATGACTGTGATTGGTTGGAATTGCTTGCGAAGCATCAACGTAGAAGCAGATAGATCCGGAAAAATCGAGACTTGGGTGTAGGGTTCAGGAAGTTTTCCCAATCTTCTGGACTCTTGAAGGATGCGGTCTTTAGATTGATAAAAATGTACTCTTGTTAATACATCTCTTGGAGAATCAATAGGAGCTGAGCGGGATTTAGGGATCCTGTGTGTTCTATCTAGAGTCAGGTCTAGAGGAGCTATCGTAGGAGACAAAGCTTTAAACATGTCCTGTAGATAATTCTGCAAGTCCCCAGGGGAGACGGTCTCTGGGACCCCCCGTACCTTCAAGTTATTACGTCTGGATCTATCTTCCTGATCCATTAGTTTGGACTTCAGCCATACCACTTCGTCTTTAAGGGCAGAGTGAGCATCTATAAGCGTGTTATGGGCTGCAGCATAATCACCCATTTTGCGTTCAATGTGGTCGGTGCGGCACCCCAGGTCATCCACCGACGTTTGAATCTGTGACATCATTTTATGTAATGTCTCCGATATTGAGCTTTGCAACGACTGTATTAACCCCTTCATGATAGCAGTAGTAAGGGGTGCATCGTCTGAGATGGCCGCCATTTCAGGAACATTAGTTGCTGTAAGGCCGCCCACGCAGGCCGTTAATGGAGCAGGGGACTGTGCTTTCTCCTGCCTCGGGTTCATGCTGTTAGGCGGGGAGGGTGCTGAACGAGTCGCCCCCCGTTTGGCCGCGTTGCCCACATCCTCTGTGCTCCCCTGGTTAGATATGTCCCTTTCTGCTGACTGACCTGGGTTAGCCGTTGTTGAGGCACAGGGACGCGTGTCCTCCCTCTCATGAGGCGAGCCGGCGCCATCTTGGATTCGGTCCGTCGCTGGGAAGTAGTCCGGGAGCTTTTTCAGCTCTACCTTTGCTCCCCTCCTCTTAGTCATGTTGCTCCCCGGTGCTAGGAAGTTTAAGGAGTGGAACTCTCGTGATTCCGCTTCTTTTCAAGGCGATCTGTCGCTGTGAGCCGCTTCTTAGCTACTCGGTATGCAGGAGAACTTGTCTTACACCGCCATCTCAGTCAGCGGCAAGCTCCGCCCCCAGAACTGAAATTCTTTTTAAACACCATTAGTGGGACCTGATAGGTGGGAGATTACCAGATATTCTGAATTATCAGAGGAATATCCTAATTGTCTCCATGTACTCAGTCTTCTAATAAGTGACTCTCCCAGGGTCATATCTTATGTAGACGTCTCACTTACGTGCTTTTTATATGTAACGCTCGGATAGTTCATAGACTTATATCTTGTACGTACCTTTATAGGGTCATGGAACTTCATTTTTAAAGGGGACCTGTCACCCTAGGGCTAGTTTTTCATTTTTTTCACAGAAAGACCATTGTGTAATAATGTAATATTAAAATGGGAAAGCACAAATGTAGAGATCGTTCACAAGACTTGAGGGGCCCAAACAATTAAGAACGGCTTGGACCATTTTCCCTCCTCTGCCACACACGACAGTTGGCACTGAACATTCAAGCTGGAAACGTTCTCCTGCCCATTAATGTCTATTCAGACGTTTCTTAGTTATGTCTATTTCTTATTCTGCTAGGTTTCCAAAGGTGTAAGACATTCATGAATAATCTACCTAGTGCAGGATAGGGAATTTGTATCAGAGCATGACTAGGGAGATTCCCATTTAAGAATCTGGAAAAACAGGATGACTACAGTCGCAAAGAGCGTATAACCCATCTCTAATGAAGGGTCGCCAGCGATTGCCTGGCATCCGTGGCATGTGACTCCCAGGAAGTTTAATACTAATTGAATATGAGTACTATTAAGTCATGTATAGGATTGTTATTAGATCACTATATATTACCTGGGCATTGTATGATAGTATTTAGACATTTTATGGAGCTGTTATTTGGTCATTGTATGTTGGTATTATTTCAGCACTATATGATAATATTTACTTGCTGGCACTGGTACTTAAACATTGTGTAGTATATCACTGTAGTAGGATACAGTGTTAGCAGCACTCTATAGTATAGTTATTTAGGATATTTGGCCCAGATATGGCACTTTTATTTGACAAACCTACAGTATGGCGCTGTTATTTGAGTGCCATACTGTATGGTACTGATAATAAAATAATGTATGGTATGGATATTTTTCTACAATATATATGACAATATACTCCATGGGGGTCAGGGAGGGAGTGTGCCAACAGAAGCCTCCACGCAGAACACCATCCAACATGAGGCCAATTGTTTGGCTAATAGTAGTTGACACAGAATACTGTAGACATATATAATACAGTAGTTATATGTTTACTGTATTTATGAGGGAGCCCTCCCCCGCCTCCTACCGCTCCCCTCACCAATAAATGACAGCTCCTGTTTATACATTCAAAGTTATGGCAGTCACTGGTAAGGGAAAAAGAATGGAGCGGGGAGAGGCGGGATCACTCCACCCATGAATACAGTGACTATGAGTTTGCTGTATACTCTCTTAGGTGCTATTTGCCAAACAGCACAGTGTTTTTTATGCAATTTGGCTAATAGTACAGCAGACCTGTCCCTATCTATATAAGGGAAGCATATTATAGTGACAGATCCTCTTTAATAAACAGCTAAATAAAATTCTTAACAACTCAAAGGGGGCCCTTAAAACAACTCATCCCCCACTCATCATGACCCCCTCTATTAGCCAAAGTGAAAACAGCATCTGCCACCCTGGAGGAATTAATGCAACTAAGTACAGTATTATTACATGAACATCCATTCATCTGGATGAGCACCATGTAATACCCCACTTCCCCTGCAGTGGCCGCTGCAGAAGGAAAATGCAGGATTCAGCTGTTGGACTCACTGCGATCAGTTGAGCGCTAATAGGTTCGCAGGGAACAGTTTGTCCAGATAGGACAACCGCTTTAAAGCTATGTTCACACAGGGCGGATACGTTTCGTAAAGGTACACAGCATATCCGCCCTGGCGGTGGCAGAGAATTACAAGCGAAAAGATAGATAGAAAAGGTTGTGGTGCTGAAACGTCATCCCAGGAGGCCCCCTGGATAAAGAAACACAGAATTCTGGGTAAGTATAAGATTTTTTTGTTTTCTGAGCTGCGTTTTTTGTGACGGATTCGCAGCTTTTCCGTCATAAAAAAACCGAACATCTTCTAATGCCTCATGCACACGACCGTTGCACCACTCAGGCCGTTTTTGACGGCATCCGAGTGACACCTGCTAGTCTTCATGGACCCATTCACTTTAGCGGGTGAATCGGGTCCATGAAAAATGGTCCGAGTCTCAGATCTGAGAAAAGATAGAACATGTTCTATCTTTCCTCGGATCACTGACGGGACTCGGACGGCGCACAAGGTTGTATGTATGAGGCGTAAATGTTGTGGGTTTTACCTCCCCATTGAATTTAATGGGAAAAAACCTGCAACACAAAAGCAGCGATTATGCAAATACAATTGACATGCTGCGGATTACAAACACGCACCACAGGTCAATTTCTGAGCGTTTTTTTCCGCTTCTCATGTACGCAGAGTGTGGATGAGATTTATACAAATCTCATCCACTTTGCTGCTATTGCGTTATGCTGCAGATTTTCCGCAACAAAATACTTGGCGGAAAAACCCCGGTATTTACGCAACTTGTGCACTCGGCCTAATAGAGGAGCACCACTAAAGGGCGTATATATAATAAGACTATACGCTGTGTTGGCCATATTATTTTTGACAGTGTTTTGATATGGGAAACTGCATGCAAATATTTAATTTATGAAAATAGCAATAATTTATAGAGTCACTTTTTAATTGGAATATCCTACACAAATGTAGTCCTGACTAATTAAAATAAGAAAGACGTTGGTATTTAGATCTCAGCTGGTGGTTATACAATTCTTTAATGTTTTATGAGTTGAAAGAACGTAAAGCACTAAAAAGCCGCGCTCACACCTGCGCCGGTTTATTGGCAGCTATAGTAATGTATTATTATGTATTTGTCCTACAACTTGCCATTATCTTCTGCATGGGTGTGATGTATAATTTAGAATATTTCTGCAATAAAGAATACAGATCGTGGGTCAAAAAGTCACAATAGCTGTAAACCCCAAAAAAATAAAAAGTGTATATATATATATTTTTTTTCTCTATTTTTTTCTCCATGTAAGATAGTTGCTTCCTAATAATAAACAAATAAGAAAAAACCATTGCCTAAAAATGAACAAATCTTCACAATGCAAAGATCCTCACTTACCACGGCACTGTATTCCCTCTGACGTTTTCTATTGCGTGATCATAAAGCACATACTATACAGGGTTGTAAAGGATCAGGAATAAAACAGGTCTTCTATTTATCCAGAAACAGCGCCACTTATGTCCATAGGTTGTATCTAGTATTACAGCTTAGCCTCATTCTCTTAAATGAGGAAGAGCTGCAATACCATACACAACCCATGAACAAGAGTGGCGCTGTTTCTGGATAGGGCAGACATTTTTTTCTAATCTCATACAATCCTTTTAGTTTATAAATTCAGCTCTGATACATCTGTATATGGCTTTAAAGACATTGCTGTATTGGGGATCTGTGCTATACAAATGTCCATAGAAATCTATTTGCCCATACTCTACATCTGTAGGCCTCTGATTTCCTATAAACCTGTTCCAGATATTACGGAGGTAAGTAATTGGCTACGGATCGGTAATATGTAACCATGGGTACTCCGAGTGCCACTGTATAGGCTCTGTACACATGGCTGTGCTATCTGCATGAGGCCTAATACAGATGTAGCAGAGCTGAATTTATCAATATACAGATTGTATTTTACTGTAATTATTATTTTTTTTTTGTTTGTTTTGTTTTACTTTGAGATCTTTATTTGGTATAGAATATGTAAGGCTGTATTCACACTTGCATTAGTTCTTTTACGTCAGGTTTCTGATGCTTTTTCCTGATGGGCTATTCTTTCAAATAAAATAAAATGAGAGTTGACGGATCTATAATAAAGCAATGATTAGAAAAAAAAGGATTCATAATAGATCTATCCAACAGATCATTATAGATCCGTCTTAAAGACCATAAAAGATCATAATTGATCGGTCATCTCTATCAAGGATCCTGTGAAAACAGAAGTCACCAGTGTGAACAGAGCCTTACGTGCATTATTTTCCTCAGTTTCGATAACTCTTTGTATTGTATTTTATTCGTATGGTTTCTTTGTATCATTGTCTCATAGATTGTTTTGTCTGCTTTCTTCCAGTTTGCTCTCAGTATTCCAGAGGAGTGTTTGCCATCTTTGGACTGTATGACAAGAGATCAGTACACACCCTGACCTCATTCTGCAGTGCTTTGCACATCTCTCTCATCACACCCAGCTTCCCAACCGAGGGAGAAAGCCAGTTTGTCCTCCAACTGAGACCATCATTACGAGGAGCTCTTTTAAGTTTGCTGGATCACTATGGTTGGAATCACTACGTATTTCTCTATGACACAGATAGGGGTAAGTATCCTAATATATTTTATTGAATATCCACAGGATATGCCAGAAATGTCTGATAGGGGAGGGTCTTACCTCTGGGACCCCCACCTACTGGGAGAAGTGGTTGTCCTGACCTAGTTTAGCCAGGCCAGGTGTAAGAGCAGATTCCATTCAGTCTCTACCTGTATGCGGCCACCTCACCTGTTGAATTCGGGTATGTTCACACGGCCTATTTACGGACGTAATTCAGGCGTATTAACCCCCCAATTACGTCCGAAAATGCGCCTCGATAGCGTTGACAAACATCTGCCCATTGAAAGCAATGGGCTGACGTTTGTCTGTTCACACGAGGCGTATATTTACGCGTCGCTGTCAAAAGACGGCGCGTAAATAGACGCCCGCGCCAAAGAAGTGTCCTGTCACTTCTTGGGACGTAATTGGAGCCGTTATTCATTGACTCCAATGAAAAGCAGCGCCAATTACGTCCGTAATGGACGCGGCGTTCAAGCGCATGCACATGCTGTTACGGCTGAAATGACGGGGCTGTTTTCTCCTGGAAACAGCCCCGTAATATCGGTCGTTACGGACGCTGCCGTGTGAACATACCCTTCTGGTCCCAATAGGTGGAGGTCCCAGAGGTGGGACCCCCATTTATCAAACATTAATGGGATTTCCTGTAGATGGGAAAAACCCTTTAACAATAATGAATTCATATTAACATAGGTGGATAACCTGTACATTACCTGTTGTTTTAGTTAATGAGTTCATCTGTCCTGCCTACATGTTGGTCCGCCATGAAGTAACTCTCTTTGCTATATACACCACCAATCATTAATGTGAAAGTATCTATCTATCTATCTATCTATCTATCTATCTATCTATCTATCTATCTATCTATCTATCATCTATCTATCTATCTATCTATCTATCTATCTATCTATCTATCTATCTATCTATCTATCTATCTATCTATCTATCTTCTATCCATCCATCCATCCATCTATCTATCTATCTATCTATCTATCTATCTATCTATCTATCTATCTATCTATCTATCTATCTATCTATCTATCTATCTATCTATCTATCTATCTATCTATCTATCTCATAGCTGCCAACATGTGTAATTTTTTCCAGGGACACTTAGGGTGTGGCTTATCTGGTGGGTGTCTCTTCTGGGTGCGTGGCTTATCTGGTGGGTGTGGCTAGTAGGCGTGGCTTTCCTCCCAGAATTCTGCATACAAATAGACAAACAAAAATGTCTGCTTTAGTTTGGCTGACAACTACTATAGTGGCCAGTATCTCTATCTGGTGGTACACAGACAGGTGATGTCTCGCTTTATCACTAGGGCTAGGTTATATGTGCTGACCACTACTGGTAGCGTAAAAACCAGCGTAGATAGTGACACAATTAGTGCCCCTTGTAGATGGTGCCCCGCACTGCCCCTAGTAGATAGTGCTACACACTGCTCCCTCTAGATTTTGCCGCACTCTGCTTCCTGTAGATAATGTCACACACTGCCCCCTGTAGTTGGTGACACATGTCCCCTTTTAGATAGTGCCTCACGGCCCCCTGTAGATAGTGCCACTGTGCCCTCTTTAGGTAGTGCCACAGTGCCCTCTGTAGATAGTGCCACACACAGCCCCTTGTAGATAGTGACACACAGCCCCCCCAGTAGATAGTGCCACACTCCACCTGTAGATAGTGCCTGGATACCACCCAAACAAATAAAAAAAAATTATACTCACCTAGCCCCTTTCTACGAAGAACGGAGCTCCACAGCGTCCTCAGTCCTGCAGCCTACTAGGCACCGAGACGGTATCCTTGTGTAGGTCTGCGCGATCCAGTGACGTCATTGTGCCGTAATGAGCAGGGATCCTGTCTCTGCATCTTATAGACTGCAGGCCTAATGTGGCCTGTAGCCTAGTGAATGGCAGAGCAGAGAGTGGATCGTTTCCTGTTCTGCCATAGTATTCAATTGTATCTACGTCCTGCGTCTCTGTAAATTCGGGACAGTCCTGACAAATTTGGGACTGTTGGCATCTATCTATCTATCTATCTATCTATCTATCTATCTATCCCCCCCCCCCCCATTTTTAAGCATACTGATGGACACGATGGAGTTATGTAGGATTGTGATTTGCACATGTTTCCCCATAATGTGTCTATCAAATGGGGTGGAAGACTGAGACACTCAAGCAGGAGAAGTATGTTGGCTATTCACAGGGATGTAACAAGATAAAGCCGGGACCTATTTGCTGGGACCCATACTAATAGGCACCCTATCAGACGTAACAAAACAATAATAATAATTTACACACCGCTTTTCTTCTTTTGTCCACAGGGGACCCTGTCCTGGATACCCTTAGAGGGGTTGTCTCGCAAAACACATGTATTGTATCCCCTATCCACAGGATAAGGGATACATGGGTGATCACTGGGGGTCCGACCGCTGGGACCCCCAGAGATAAGAGTATGGGGGACTGAAAGTGAACATGCGTGACCGGCGCACCAATCATTTCTATGGGGCTACCAGACACACAAGCCGGACACAGACCCCGGAAGTCCCAAGATTCTCATGGAGCACTCTGGGGGACTTTCGGTTCCCTGTTCTCTTTATCACTCGGGATTCCAGTGGTCTGACCCCCAGAAATAACACATGTATCCCCTATCCTGTGAATAAAGGCTACATGTTTTTTGTGGGACAACCCCTTTAACCCCTACCCGCACGAGTAAGTAACTGTACGTCGTTGCGGGAGGTTACTTCCCGCACAAGGACGTACAGTTACTGAGTTTTTCCCGGTGTACACTGTCGGCGACAGTGTGCACCGGGAACCCGGAGGTCAGCTGTCGCCGACAGCTGACACTCCACTCTTTCCGGCCAGCGGTCCTTTGCCGCTGATTTTGGCGAATTAACCCCTTAAACTTGGCAATCGGTTGCAATCGCCGAATTTTAGGGGTTTCTAGCATATGGCAGACCCCGGTCTGAAATCGTGGGGTTTGACGATAGTTAGTATGGCAAACGGAAGCCAAGCAATGGCTTCCGGGTCTGCCATGGACGGAAGGCCATCAGGACCAACCTTCGGCTAGTCCTGATAGGCTTCCTGTCAGAGTGACAGGAAGTCACTGTGTCGTTCCTGATGCACACTGTCAGCGACAAGGTGTGCATCGGGAACTGGGAGATCAGCAGTCCGCGACAGCTGACACTCCAGTGTTGCCGATCAGCGGCTCATCGCCACTGATTTCGGCAATTAACCCGATAAATGTGGTGCTCGATTGCGATCACCACATTTAGGAGGTTTGTAGCACATCAGCAGCCCCCATGCAATTGTGTGGGTTGCTGATGCTTCTGCTGGCATCCGGAGGCCAGGCAACGGCCTCCGGGTCTGCCATGTATGGAAGCCTATGAGGACCAGCCTCTGGCTGGCCCTCGTAGACTTACTGTTAGAGTGACTGTGATGTCACACTGACAGTTGGAATACGTTACACTACCTAGGTAGTGTTATGTATTCTAGCAGCGATCAGAGCTGCAGGAAAAAAAAAATAAAGTGTAAAAAGTAAAAAAAAAGTTAATAAACAAAAAAGTAAAGTGAAAAAAGTTAATAAAAATGTTTTATAAAAGTGTAAAAATAAAAGTTTTTGTTTTCCTATAATAAGACATTTGGTCACCACCCCTCCCAAGATATAGAATAAAAAGTAATCAAAAAGTCGCATTTACCCCAAAATAGTACCAATGAAAACTACAACCCGTCCTGCAAAAAACAAGACCTCCCATAGCTTTTTTGATGAAAAAATAAAAAAGTTACGGCTCAGAATAGGGTGAAAATAAATAAAATAAATTATTTTATAGAAACTCAATTTTATTGTGCAAACGCTGCAAAACGTAAAAAAACGATATGCATATGGTATCGCCGTAATCGTACCGACCAGCAGAATAAAGTAAAACGTAATTTATTGCGCACGGTGAACGCTGCAAGAAATAAAAAATTTTAAGCGCTAAAATCACTTTTTTTTTGGACACCTTAGCTCTAAAAAAGATCCTGTGGGGTCAAAATGGTCACTATATCCCTAGAAAAACACTTTTGGGGGGTTTCCACTGTTTTGGTCCCTCCGGGGCGTTGCAAACCCTACATGGCACTGAAAACCAATCCAGCAAAATCTGCGCTCCAAAATCCAAAAGGCGCTCCTTCCCTCCTGAGCCCTTCTGTGGGTCCAAACATCAGTTTATGACCACATATGGAGTATTGCCGTAATTGCGAGAAATTGCTTTACAAATGTTGGGGTGCTTTTTCTCCTTTATTCCCTGTAAAAATGAAAAAATTCTATGTTTCTAAAGAAAAAAATTTGATTTTAATCTTCACAGACTAATTCCACTAAATTCTGCAAAAAAACTGTGGTGTCAAAATGCTAACTATACCCCTAGAAAAATGCTTTGAGAGGTGTAGTTTCCAAAATGGGGTCACATTTGGGGGGTTTCCACTGTTTTGGCACCACAAGACCTCTTCAAACCCGACATGGTGCCTAAAATATATTTTAGTCCCCAAAATCCACTAGGTGCTCCTTTGCTTCTGAGGCCGGTGTTTCAGTCCATTAGGACACTAGGGCCACATGTAGGATATTTCTAAAAACTGCAGAATCAGGGTAATAAATATTGAGTTGTGTTTCTCTGGTAAAACCTTCTGATTTTTACAGATTTTTTTTATTACAAATGAATTTCGGCAAAAAAAATGAAATTTGTAAATTTCACCTCTACATTTCCTTAATTCCTGTGAAACGCCTAAAGGGTTAAAATACTTTCTGAAAGTGGTTTTGAATACCCTGAGGGGTGCAGTTTTCAAAATGGGGTGATTTATGGGGACTTTCTAATATATAAGGCCCTCAAAGCCACTTCAGAACTGAACTGTTCCCTGAAAAAATGGCCTATTGAAATTTTCTTGAAAATATCAGAAATTGCTGCTAAAGTTCTAAGCTTTGTAACGTCCTAGAAAAAGAAAAGGACGTGAAAAAAAATGATGCAAACATAAAGTAGACATATGGGGGATGTTAACTAGTAACTATTTTGTGTGGTATTACTATCTGTTTTACAAGCAAATACATTTAAATTTAGAAAAATGCCAATTTTTGCTAAAATTAGAAGTTTTTCACAAATAACTATTGAATTTATCTACCAAATTTTTTCACTAACATAAAGTACAGTATGTCCCGAGAAAACAATTGCTTGGATAGGCAAAAGCATTCCGGAGTTATTACCACATAAAGTGACACATGTCAGATTTGCAAAAATCATCTGTGTCCACAGACAGGCTCTGTCCTGAAGGGGTTAAGCCACCAGATCAAGCCATGGCACTTACTTGGTCCTATCACCGAGTACTGCCAAAACGTTATATGCGACGCAGCACATGTCCTTGATGTGTGCTGTGTCGCATACAGCGTCCTTACGCTGCCCAGCTTCAGCACCTTGTATACGCCGTGGCGCAGACCTTTGCCAGGGGATGATGTGGCAGGTTGATGGGATCCAAGGCAGGACCCCTTCCCCTCTGGGCACAACCGTTACGCCACTATAATTTGATAGTTGATATTTGAAGGTATTTATCTCCTGAATCTCTTGACAGACTTGTTGAATAAAAACATTGCCAACTTAACTCTATACATAGTTCAAAACCAAAACATATATTAAAAGAGAGTGAATGCAAAATGATAGGGTTGGTCAGCAAAAATTCCCTCACTGATATTACATACATGTAATGGACATAAATAAAAACAATTATCTAATGTCATAAAATAGCTTATAGAAAATAATAAATAAGTAAAAGTGAAAGTATACCAGTGCTCACCCACCACATCTGACGCGTGTTTCGCAAATGGTTTTGTCTGGACTTCGTCGATGTTTTGGTTGAGAAAGCCCAGACTCTACTTTCAGTTAAAAGCTACTCAACCCAATGTTTTGAATGTCTTTTTTTAGTACTGTTTCAGAATAAATATATTTTGGTATGTGTTATCACCAGTGGCATAGCTATAGGGGTCGCAGTGGTCGCAATTGCGACTGGGCCCCGAAGCCAGGGGGCCCGCGGCCCCGCACCTTGTCTATTAAAAGTTACTATAGTAGCTTACCCTCCTCGTTCCCGAGCGGTCCTGTCGTCTCTTAGTGTCATGACATCATGAAGCTGTGCACAACGTTGCGATGCTGGATGGCATAGGGTACTCTGCTGTGCCCGGAGCCAAAGAGGGTAAGTATAATATTATTGTCTGCTGGGGTTCTGTATCTAAGCATACCACAAGGTGAGCTTACATACATGGCCCATGTGTGATCCTGTCTGATGGGCCCTGTATTTAAGTCAACCACATGGTAGGCTTAGATACAGGGCCCCAGCAGACAGTAATCTTATCCTATTTTGATGATACAGGGGCCCTGTATCTAATCCTATATTGTCATTTTAAAATAAGAAATAAAAAATTATTGGAAAAAACGATGTGGGGTCCCCCCATTTTTCATAACCAGCCAGATACAACACAGCAGCAGCATGCTAGAATTACCAGGGTGGGAAGGTCCATGGTTTCTGGCCTCTCCCACTCTAATAATACCAGCCGGCGGTCGCCCCAATACCCAACCATCACTACAGATGGTCGGGTACTGGATCATATCCAGATATTCCCAGTACCCCTGGTGGCGGTGGGTACCGGGTAATAATGTGGGTTAGTGTTAACCTTTTCACTGGCTAACATTAAGCCCCGCCTTAGTAATACACATTGTCAATCAGCCAGCGGCCATTACTAAAGCAGTAGTCATAAAGTTTTACAAAATACAAGGACATAGAAAAAATATTTTATTGAAATAAAAACAAACACACAACCCTTGTTAACCATTTTATTGAGAAGAAAAAAAACGCAGTCTTTGAAGTAGTCCTCGAATCCGAAGTAGTCCAACTACCGAACTTGTAAAAAAACACATACGCACCAAAAACTTTAGTAACACAAAAAAAAGCAAAGCAATTCTTATACTTACCTTTCCTGGGTCCAGCGCTGGAGCCACAATGTCAGCGACCTGGGCCCTGTATCTAATCCTATCATGTGTGATACTGTCTGCTGAGCCACTGTATCTAATCCCATCCATAGCTATAGGGTCGTAGTGCTATAGATATATAGATATGCTGTCTCCTTTTTATATATATAAATATATATAAGTATTGGGGCTATTGCCCCTGACGTTTTAAGACCTTAGCGACGCCCCTGGCTGCTAGTGCTGCATCGTTTGGTCACTTAGGAGACGGCCATGAGAAGAAGTTGGGGGGGGGGGGCCTAAGAACAAGAATGATAGTAAAAAATAAAATAAAAAATACCCCCATATTCAGTACTACCCTTATTTTCTTATATAAACATAGATCATTTCTCAAAGTTCCTGATGTATTTTTTGTGCAACTCCCAGAAGGGAAATACAGATCTGGAATTTACAACACATCACAGAAAAAGGCCATACTCCCAGATACAAGGGCAGGTTAAAAACCAACCCCCATTTTCTCAAAGCCACTGTTAGAAAATATAACAAAAAAATGAATAATCAAATAAAAATATATTTGTAAGAAAGAGAACACAATCCCCAGCAGGATGCCGAAAAATCATAATGTTAATGAGGGCTCCTTCACATTTGTGTATGAAAATATAGTTAAAATATAGATGTGCAATACGGATTATTCTTGTTAAAATTCGTTCTATTTTTGTTTTCTCATTGCTTCTGTTCGTATTCGTTCCGTATTTTATTATGAGTTATATGTTTTTTATCCATATTTGTTCAGTTGTTTGTTAAAGGATTAACTATGCACCTAAAAAAAATGCACGTATATATATATATATGTATATAAAAAAAACTGAAATGAGAATAAAACCATTTAAATGTCCTGTTGCTTCAAGAAAAAAAAAAAATGGAATTACACATAAGTGTGAATGAGCCCTGAGGGAGGTCGCACAGGTGCAAAAAATAGATGAGCATCCACTCACACACCTATCATCCATGAGCGGGGGCTGCCTAGTATTATCATTGCACACAGATAAGACTTCTATAAGATACCGTTCACATGGTTACGTGTAAAACAGCCACATTGTTGGAAGTAATGTTTGAAAATATACTAAATGAGAATTTACATAAAAAGTTTTCCATTGTGATTATGCATAAGGGTATGTTCACACGGCCAAATTTCAGACGTATACGAGGCGTATTATGCCTCGTTTTACGTCTGAAAATACGGCTCCAATACGTCGGCAAACATCTGCCCATTCATTTGAATGGGTTTGCCGACGTACTGTGCAGACGACCTGTTATTTACGCATCGTCGTTTGACAGCTGTCAAACGACGACGCGTAAAAATACAGCCTCGTCAAAAGAAGTGCAGGACACTTCTTTGGACGTTTTTGGAGCTGTTTTCTCATAGACTCCAATGAAAACAGCTCCAAAAACGGACGTAAAAAACGCCGCGAAAACGGCGCGAAAAACGCCGCGAAAAATGCGAGTTGGTAAAAAAACGTCTGAAAAGCAGGGTCTGTTTTCCCTTGAAACCAGCTCTGGATTTTCAGACGTTTTTGTTGACTACGTGTGAACATACCCTTAGGGAGATCTTCGCACTCGCTAATGAATCATTTTGTTGCTGCGTTGCTTAATAAGTAGTGGCCCGAATATGTGCAGGCCGCTGCTTAGAAATAGTGACCAAGGCCAGAGGGTGATAATACCAAATATTGATTCTCAGTAAAGATTTTTACTGGATGGCGCGAGATTGTATTGAATTGGTATAGTGACAAATTGTAAAACTTAACGCAATTCAAGAAAAGTTATGGGTGGACTCTACTGTATGCATTACCAGCATACTGTTAGGAAAACACCTGCTCCATTAAGGTCGCTATGACGACTTCTCTAGCTTCTGGGCAGTTCTACCTTTGCCTTGAGCCTATCTCTTTTCCCTGTCCGTCTGCCAATCAGCTGTGGGGTTGTATTTATGCCTGTCTTTTCCACTTGTCCATGGTTTCTGATCAAGCTTCTGACATCACCTGCACTTCTGATTCTGGACCTCGTGTACAATGACCTCGGCTTGTCTCCCGTTTACTCTCTTTTTACCGATTTTGATTATCTGCTCCCGGCTGGTTTTGACCTTTTGCTATTTCTGTTATCCGCTTGCCTTCTGTTTTGAACTTTCAGTTACCCTCTGGCTGTCTGGTTTTCAGCTCAAGTTTGCCTTCATTGCATCTCTCGTCCCTGACTGCACTCTACTAATACAACCTGGGTTCTGAACAGCAAAGTCCATCCCACATTGCGGTCAGGTCTGGCGAACACCTCAGAGTAGCCTTAGACGCTGCCGATCAGAATGTTTGCGGATTTGGGGTTGCGGTTTACGTGCACGCACTCGCCCGGCAGACTCCAGCAGCCTTGAGATAATCGCTAACATTACACATACACAGGCCTGGCTGGTAGACTGGGAAGATGGTGGTTAGGGCGAGTGTGGATCATCGTTTACATGGTAAATATAATTTCATTAATCCAGCATTCAGAATCAATAGGACCTGATATAATCAAATATTTTGGAATCGTGGGGGCTCTGGGTGTTGCTACCATAATAAGGATGCAGAAATTTGGTCGAATTATAGCCATGAGAAACTGGCCTTTTTGGTATTTTTTAAACATTTCCCCCTATGAACATTGAAAGTAAAAAAAAAAAAAAAAGGAAATCTCAAAGATGGTACAAAAATATAGTCCCGTGAATCATTGGAATAAAAGATGCGAATATATCTGTTTTTATCTGTAAAACCCTAGTGGACTAAAAAAAACTCAAGTATGTCTTGTCAAAGGGGTTGTCGCAGGGCATACAGATTTTATTTAGGGGGGTTCCCAGCTCAGGACTCATCTCTACGAAACAGAGCCACTAAGTTAGAGACATGGCCTGTCCATGTATTACTTGGTCGGCCATTCATTTTATCTAAGGCGCTGGAAATATATTGTCGGGGGTTACAGGAGCCGGGAAATCTTGCTTGGCATTTTGCTAATCTACAGGATTCTTTAAAACCTATTTTCCCTCAGTGAAATATCTGGAGGATTGACGTCCCCCGTAAGACAGAGCAATGAAGCCGGACACGTTTTTTTTTCAGATCAATAATTATAGGGAAGCAGTTTAAGGGTATGTGCACACGTAGTGACCAAAAACGTCTCAAAATACAGAGCTGTTTTCAAGGGAAAACAGCCCCTGATTTTCAGACGTTTTTTGAGCAACTCACGTTTTTCGCGGCGTTTTTGCGGCGTTTTTTACGTCCGTTTTTGGAGCTGTTTTCATTGGAGTATATGAGAAAACAGCTCCAAAAACGTCCAAAGAAGTGTCCTGCACTTCTTTTGACGAGGCTGTATTTTTACGCGTCGTCTTTTGACAGCTGTCAAACGACGACATGTAAATGACAGGTCGTCTGCACAGTACGTCGGCAAACCCATTCAAATGAATGGGCAGATGTTTGCCGACGTATTGTAGCCTTATTTTCAGACGTAAAACGAGGCATAATACGCCTCGTTTACGTCTGAAAATAGGTTGTGTGAACCCAGCCTTAGCAGCGTTTTGTAATCCACTGAAGTAGCATTGAATTATAGGAATATTGGCTCCTTATAAGCGGCTACAAGGATTACTGGTGTAATATGGAACATGAACATTACATTGAATGTTGTGTATTAGACCGGCAGGTTTGTAACACCCATGAGAAATTGCCTCTTAATAACCCCACAAATTGCTCCAATTCTAATGTTATTCCTTTGATGTTCTGGAATCCAAGATCTGTTTATGTCTATGAATTCATGAGGTCTCTGGAGATGGACGTTACTATGTATTTAACACGTTCTGATTATGTCCAGGAGGTTTAATCCATGTAATGCCTTTATTAGGTAGAAATCCCAGCTTTGGATGCATCATTAAGGTTATGTTTACACAAGGTGGATACGCTGCGTAAAAGTAAACAGTGTGTACGCCCTGGACGACTCAGGTAATTCAAGCCGAAAAACCACACCAAATTGTGGTGCAGTTTTTCAGCCGGAATGTACTCTGTGGAAAACAGCACATAAAAAAAAAGTCCATACTTACCCATAGCCATGGCGAGGTGTCCCTCTGATCACTTGCAGCCGGCCTCCTGGGATGACGTTTCATCCCATGTGACTGCTGCAGCCTGTGATTGGTTGCAGTGGTCACATGGGAAGAAAGTCATCCCTGGAGGCCTGGCTGGACGCAGGAGCACAGAAATCTGGGTTAGTATAGGCTTTTTTATTTCTCAGCTGCGATTTTTGCGGCAGAATCTCTGCTTTTCCGGCGGAAAAATCACAACATCTGATTTTTGTTGCAGGTTTTACCTCCCCATTGAATTCAATTGGGAAAACCCTCAACTGAAAACCAGCGATTCCGCAGCATACATTGACATACTGCGGATTAAAAAAAGCCACACCGCAGGTCAATTTCTGAACATTTTTTTTCTGTATTTACACTACGTGTGAACCCGGCCTTAAAGGAGTTGTCCATTGTGGACCCTTCCTTTTTTTGTTAGGGCATGGCCAGACGTGGCGTGTTTCTGCCGCCACTGTCCGCATCAATGCCGCACATAATCTGTGTTGCAGATTCTGTTGCGGCTTTGCCTAAAATGGGCAGGAAATTGATGCGGATTAGCCATTGCGTCTTCAGGTGAAGAGTTCTTCCCTTCTCTCTATCAGTGCAGGATAGAGAGAAGGGGAAGCCCTTTCCCTAGTAAAAATAAAAGAAATTCATACTTACCCGGCTGTTGTCTTGGTGATGCGTCCCTCTTTCAACATCCAGCCCGACCTCCCTGGATGACGCAGCAGTCCATGTGACCGCTGCAGCCTGTGATTGGCCTATGAGTGGACTGAAACGTCATCCCGGGAGGCCGGACTGGAGGAAGAAGCAGGGAGTTATCGGTAAGTAGGAACTTCTATTTTTTTAACACGTTGCTCTATATTGTGATCGGAAGTCACTGTCCAGGGTGCTGAAACAGTTACTGCCGATCGTTTAACTCTTTCAGCACCCTGGACAGTTGACTATCTCCTGACGTCGCCTAGCAACACTCCCGTAATTACAGGTCCACACACGTAGTCACCCATAATTACGGGAGCCCAATTAACTTCTATGGGCCTGCCCATGCCGTAATAACGGCCCGTGATTACGGGCGTTTTTACGTTAGTGTGCATGGGGCCTCAGTCTAGCTATAGACCTAGAAATACATAGGTCCAGCCAGAATGAAGAAATATCATGTTCTTAAAACCAATACGCTACGCAGCACACATAACATCTGCGGATTTCATTACGGAATTTTGAATCTTCAATGAAGTCAATGGAGAAATTTCGCAATGAGTCCGCAACAAGTCCGCTACACGTCCGCAACAGCCAGTGTATGCTGCGGACACCAAATTCCGCACCGCAGCTTATGATCAGCAGCGGAGTTTTCCGCAACATGTGCACGGACCTTACTAAAAAGCAGTAGAAAGCAATGGAGAAAATGTCCGCTTCGGATTTCCGCAGCGGACTGGCCGCAGCGGAATTCCAGAGCAATTCCGGCACGTCTGGCCATGCCCTTAGAAGGGTCCCATGTTCAGGCTTGATGGATTTGTTGCATATTTTGGCCTTACTTGCCTCTATGACAGGCATACCACTATCATAACTACAGATATAGCTAAGCTGAATGCGCCATTTTCCATAATTCCCCTTAATATCAACATTGGGAAGATTTACTAAAAAGGCCTCTTAATAAATTAGACGCTCTTTACTCCAGTGATCTTTATATTAAGACTGGCGTATGAACCGTCAGTCTGAATAAATCTCTTCCTTTAAGTTTTAGATATGTGACGTGGTTAGGAGGAGTCATACATATGCCAAACTTATTACAGACTTGCACAATTTTTTTTAGTGCAATGTCTTGGTGTAAATGTGTGGCAGCCATAAATAAGAGGAACGTAATAGTGAGCACTAAATAATTCACTCAAATTTGCACTCATAATTCATGCCTCCTATGACCCTATTGATAAACCTCCCCCAATGTATTATCATTGGTTTTCCATAGTACAAGAGGTTGTCACGATTCAAAAAGGAAGCAATTTAATGAAAAATTGGGCCCTGTTACCTGTGTTTATTGAATTTCCACCTTCTTTAGGATCGATGATCACATGCAGTAACTTTTTATAGACAAATTTTAAAACTTTTTATTTAAATATGAAATCTGAATGTGATGCTGTCTATCTATAATAAGAATTATTCACGTAAAAATGCTCCTCTTAATTGAATGCTGAGCGCCTAGTCCACTTCATTAATCTAAGGGTATGTTCACACGCAGAGTCAAAAACGTCTCAAAATACGGAGCTGTTTTTTTACGGCCGTTTTTGGAGCTTTTTTCAATAGTCTATGGAAAACGGCTACAAAAACGTCCCAAGAAGTGTGCTGCACTTCTTTTTTGCGTCCGTTTCTTTACGCGTAAAAAAACGGCCGAAAATAGGCCGTGTGAACATACCCTTATAGGCACAGACTGGAAATGTATATATAGGCTAATAGAACGTAAGTTTGATTAAAACTGCAATAAAAGGAATAAAGTAAAAATGACTACGCGAAGAGTTATCCGAACAGTAGAGGTAAGGGCAGCGGAGCAGAACTAAACCTCCAGGGCAAACGGGTGCCAGCCTCTAGGAATCCGACTTGTAGATCCCACAAACACAGATGAGTCGAAAATCCAAAATATTGGATTTATTCTCCCATATGTGCAAAGAAATGGTGCAACGTTTCACATTGAACCATTTCTTTGCACATATGGGAAAATAAATCCAATTTTTGAGATTTTCTGCTTTGGAGTGCTGCCTCTTTCTCTTGTCCTCGTATGCTAAGTGTTAGATTCTGTATAAAGATTCATGTACAGAGGCTTATTACGGCTAAGTACAACTTTCATTTGTATGGAGCCTTAATACGGCACCCATAGAAGTCTGTTGACCCTACTGTACCTCTGTGCGGGTATTGAAGTTTTCTGTCATCCCGCAGAAAAAAATGAAAGCATGATCCTTCAGATGCTGCATTGCTTCTAGAGAAAAAATATCTCCGTAAGTCTGTGTATGGAGACCTACAGCTCCTTATTAGTAGTACTGCTGGTTAATTCCATGATATATCTTTATAGAGGTTGGAGCACCATATTTCTGATACAGAGCTCCAAATCCCATGCATAACCATAGGGTTAAAATTTTGGATATCTGCTGTCACCACTAGGGGGAGCTTGCCGCATACTGTTTTATTTTTTAATTCACAGTATAAGGCCTCATGCACATGAACGTGTTTTTTTTGTGTCCGCAATTCACCCGCAAATCTGCGGGTGAATTGCGGTCCCATTCATTGCTATGGCACCATGCACACGACCGTGGTTCTCAAGGTTCCTTCAAGGACCGCAAATATGAGCCACAGATACTCAGGACATGTATTATTATGGCCCGCAAATTCGCTACGGACTTGCCCATAGAAGTCAATGCACCCGTGGAAACTGCGGATACACCTCCGTGTGACATCTGTAATTTGCGGATTTGCATAAATGTTGTTAAGCGACGACAGGAAGTCAGCATCATTGTTTTCTTTGCACTTTTTTATATGATAAGCATTTTGTGGATGACACATGGATGCACTACGGATGACATTTCATCCGCAAAATACTGACCACGGTCCGGGAATTTGCGGACCAGAAAAACACTACGGTCGTGTGCATGGGGCCTAAGGCCCCACGCACCTGACTGTATATTTCATCCGTAATTACGGACTGTAATTAAGGACCCATTCATTTCTATTGGCTACAGACACCTTTCACTATTTTTACAGATGGGCATCCGTGCTGAGAAAATTATAGAACCTGTCCTACTCTTGTCTGCAATTACATCACGGACTCTCCCATAGAAGCCTATGGGTGCTTCCGTAAACATGAACGGTTATGGATGTGCACCCGTAAACCGTCCGTATTTATGGAAGCGTTGCTATGCAACATGTTGGTGACATCATTTGCAACCTCTTTTTTTTTTACGGATCCGTATATACGGATCAAATACGGACCATATTTGCAGATGCCGTTCCTTATATACGGAGTTACGGATGACTACGTATCCGTATTTACGGACAGTGTTTATGGATAGATGAAAATACGGTCGTGTGCCTAAACAGTATGCAGTAAGCTCCCTCTAGTGGTGGCTGCAAGCAGTCAGAATCGTCTCTTTTAACTCTATGTCTATACAAAGAATTTGGAGCTCCAACTACTATAAAGATATATTAAGAAATTAATAAGCACAGAATTTTGTAATAAAGGGTGAACATTCGGGCTATGAAATGAATGACAATTGGATTTTCTTTTGATTGATGGATCGCACAGCATACCATTGTCACACACAATCTAGCAGCATTTTTTTTGCATCATAATAAATCGTTATTAGCATACGACATGATTGGCATCACCTCAACCATGGAGCATGAAAGGATAATAGATCTTATTAATGAATATTATTATAAGCTCTGCATTCATAACATTTATAACATGGAGAGTGGAGCTTCTGCGGGCTTTGCATCTCCCTCGTCTTTTGGGAACAAATCTGCAAGCACCTCAGGAATACAATTCAGCACTTCTTTATCTAGAATGATTTATGTGTAAGAGTATTTTTCTAAAGGTTACGTGTCAGCTATATACCAGATGGTAACATTTTGTTGTTCCTCATTTAACATTGTTGAACAGCAGCTGGACAAATGGGCACGGAAGCTGCATGGCAGACTCACAAAATAATTTGTTTTATCATCACACAACCACATTATTACACCAAAGGAAACAAGTAATAGTACATGGATCTACTAACTGCCCACTAGTAATAATGACTGTGTAATTTGTTTAGGCTGCTTTAATTGGCAATTAAATATATAACAATTATCTAAAATAATGTGATTTTTGGAAATGTCCCCATTATCAGCAAGAGCTATCTGCAGGGCGGAGGTGGGTGTTACATTTTCTGTGGTTGTCCTGCAAATCTGTCAGTAAACTACAGGTGTTTTCCAGAGTAACATGACAAAGGGGCAATACATGACAAAAAAAGGGCATTTAAAAAATACAAATCTGAGGGTACAGCTGTAGCCTTTGTAAAATATAAAGAGCTTAATAAAATCTGTAAAAATGTAATAAAATTAGCAAAAATACAAAATGAAAGGCAGGTGGCCAAGGATAGTAAAACAAATCCCAAAAAATTCTTCAAGTATATAAATGCTAAAAAGCCAAGGTCTGAACATGTAGGAACCCTAGATAATGGTAATGGGGAGTTGATCACAGGGGATCAAGAGAAGGCAGAGTTACTAAATGGGTTCTTTAGCTCTGTATATACAACAGAAGAAGGAGCAGCTGATGTAGCCGCTGCCGGTGCTGTTAATATATCAGTTGATATACTGAATTGGATGAATGTAGAGATGGTCCAAGCTAAATTAAATAAAATAAATGTGCACAAGGCCCCGGGACCAGATGGGTTACACCCTAGAATTCTTAAAGAGCTTAGTTCAGTTATTTCTGTCCCCCTTTTCATAATATTCAGAGAATCTCTAGTGACTGGTATAGTGCCAAGGGACTGGCGCAGCGCAAATGTGGTGCCTATTTTCAAAAAGGGCTCTAGGTCTTCCCCGGGTAATTATAGACCAGTAAGCTTAACATCCATTGTGGGGAAAATGTTTGAGGGGCTATTGAGGGACTATATACAGGATTATGTGACAATAAATAGCATTATAAGTGACAGCCAGCACGGTTTTACTAAGGACAGAAGTTGTCAAACTAACCTAATCTGTTTTTATGAAGACGTGAGCAGAAGTCTAGACAGAGGGGCCGCTGTGGATTTAGTGTTTTTGGACTTTGCAAAGGCATTTGACACTGTCCCCCATAGACGCCTAATGGGTAAATTAAGGACTATAGGTTTCGAAAATATAGTTTGTAATTGGATTGAGAATTGGCTCAAGGACCGTATCCAGAGGGTTGTGGTCAATGATTCCTTCTCTGAATGGTCCCCAGTTATAAGTGGTGTACCCCAGGGTTCAGTGCTGGGACCCCTATTATTCAACTTATTTATTAATGATATAGAGGATGGGATTAATAGCACTATTTCTATTTTTGCAGATGACACCAAGCTATGTAATATAGTTCAGTCTATGGAAGATGTTCATGAATTGCAGGCAGATTTAAACAAACTAAGTGTTTGGGCGTCCACTTGGCAAATGAAGTTTAATGTAGATAAATGTAAAGTTATGCATCTGGGTACCAACAACCTGCATGCATCATATGTCCTAGGGGGAGCTACACTGGCGGATTCACTTGTTGAGAAGGATCTGGGTGTACTTGTAAATCATAAACTCAATAACAGCATGCAGTGTCAATCAGCTGCTTCAAAGGCCAGCAGGATATTGTCGTGTATTAAAAGAGGCATGGACTCACGGGACAGGGATGTAATTTTACCACTTTACAAAGCATTAGTGAGGCCTCATCTAGAATATGCAGTTCAGTTCTGGGCTCCAGTTCATAGAAAGGATGCCCTGGAGTTGGAAAAAATACAAAGAAGAGCAACGAAGCTAATTAGGGGCATGGAGAATTTAAGTTATGAGGAAAGATTGAAAGAATTAAACCTATTTAGCCTTGAAAAAAGACGACTAAGGGGGGACATGATTAACTTATATAAATATATTAATGGTACATACAAAAAATATGGTGAAATCCTGTTCCTTGTAAAACCCCCTCAAAAAACAAGGGGGCACTCCCTCCGTCTGGAGAAAAAAAGGTTCAAGCTGCAGAGGCGACAAGGCTTCTTTACAGTAAGAACGGTGAATCTATGGAATAGTCACCGCAGGAGCTGGTCACAGCAGGGACAGTAGATGGCTTTAAAAAAGGGTTAGATAATTTCCTAGAACAAAAAAATATTAGCTCCTATGTGTAGAAATTTTTCCTTCCCTTTTCCCTTCCCTTGGTTGAACTTGATGGACATGTGTCTTTTTTCAGCCGTACTAACTATGTAACTATGTAACTATGTAACCCCATAACGGTGTCATCCACATAGCACAATATCTTACTTATTAGAAGGGTTTCCAAATAATAAGGCTGTCCTGCTACTGGGACTCCTAGCAATTAACTGTGACCTGTGGAGCAATGAAGAAGCAAGTGTTAAATGTCTCTGCAGCACCCCCACAGGAGAAATGAGGCATTACACAGTTCCCAAATAAATCAATCATTTATGTAAGGCACAAATATGATGGGTCTTCCAGAGGCAGAGAGATGCTGTCTTTAGCAACCCTCTATTCTGGCTAATTGATGAGATTTCTGAATGGGGGAACCTCCTCTATTAAATTTCAAGTAAGAACCTATTGCAGATTCCAGATCTTCCTTGGAAGACTTTGAATCAAATGTGGTGTGGTGCTTCAATGATAATTATTTGCCTTATTTTGCAAACTATCTTTGTAATCATCAGACCCATGTCAAGAGAAAATTGGGGGACATTTATCAAAATTGGTGCAAAGGAAAAGTGAAGCAGTTGCCAAAGCAACCAATCAGATTGCAGCTTTAATAAAAATAAAACAAAGATTCTAAAAAATTCACTAGTTTTGATAAATTTCTCCCATTGCGCCTTTAGATAGAACATTGCACACATAGGATATATTATCAATATGGTCTAATAGGTTATTTGTAAATCATCCCATAAGAAATAGACCCTAGTGGTAAGTGATTGGCTCCAAAGTCACCTTCAAGTGGGGTTGTTTTCTGCTGGACCATTGGGGCCTATTATTATGTCAAGGCTTGTAACAGATCTATGCCTTTGTTCAGCAATATCCAGAAGAGAAACCTAAAAAGGATGTACAACAGAAAGATATATAGTTATATATAATATGACAAATGTAGTTAGTATAAGAGTAAGCATTTATAGTATAAGAAACAATACCAAAACAATCACAAAGGCGGAGGTCCGGCTTGCCCTTGTGGAATTTCTCAGTAGAGTTTAAAGATATACGTACAAGGTTCAGTTGGGTTTCATTGTGATTTGGCTTAGGCCTTTCCCTTCAGCTTAGCCAAGATCTTTATATATTCTGAAATGAAGTGTGTGGTTGTCCTTGTACCTGGAAAGTACTTATAGTCTTTATATACTGTATATTATCCACATTTTGAGGGTATATCGTGTTCACGTAAGGTCACATTTATTCATACGCTACATGACCAAAAGTATATGGGCACCCGATAAACAGAAGTCTGTATTCTTCTATTACTTTAGGTCCTAAGGAAAGTCATTCTGATAATTGAAGGATATTAGGGCATTGGTGTACATGCAGTTTCCTAAGTGTATGTTGACTTGTTCACCGATAGTTTGATTACACCAAGGGTGTACATACCAAAGAGACAGCCAGGGCGGGGGCCATGTAGGAAGGAGGCCCAAATCAAGCTGCCTCATCCTTCTTCTCGATGGGTATTGCAAACGTGCACAAGACTCCCTCACCACAATCATCTCCACATTAAAAAATAAGGGAAGGGGAAAGTAGCCAGAGGACTACAAGTACCTATTGTTCTACAAGAGATAGGTGGGAAGATGCACAAGAACCAGACTGTCCGGCTATGAGGCTGGCATGGTCACATAAACCAGCACCAGAAGGGTGCCCCTAGTTGGCCTCTTCTATGGGGTCCACTGTTCTCCTTGGCGGTCGCTTGCTGACACTTACAAGTTGTACGTATGAAAAAACATTTTCTTAACAGTTTGATTTACTTCCCTTTATGAGAACAGTGTTGTATTTTCATTAACATCTAACCAAGGAAAATGCGGAGAATTATATGAAAGGAAACGTAAATAACAAAAGAACTCTATGGTGACAGAACAATCCATCAACACAAAGGGATAAAAATGTCAATGGTTTATAACAGTGAAAGAAAACAATGAAGGTATTCAAGGTCAATACAAAGATCTTGCGGCTGAACTTTTAAACCGATGCACTGGTCAGATGACAGGACGACTTCCAGGAGATTTCTGTCAAGGTTTATCTTCACATCTTTATTTCTCAATGTCAACAAGAACAGTGTTTAAAGAAAAACATCAAGATGTTTTTTTTTATCATTAATGTACTTAACTATAGAACATGGATTATCCAAAAAAGTACAGATTGTGCCCATGACATTTTCAGATAATAAAAATAGTAATAATGAAATGGTTCCTGGTTGGTGCGGACTCCTTATAGAAAATGTGAAAACAATTGCCATTTTTCTATTATTCACAGCATAGTGTAGACCCAGTGGGAAGGAATATCATTCTTATCTACAGTGCTGTGAAAAAGTATTTACCCTCTTCCCAATTTCTTCTATTTTTGTATATTTATCACACTTCAATGTTTCAGATCATCAAACTACTTTTAATATAAGAAACAGAACAAGTACTGTTAACAGAAAATGCTGTTTTTAAATGATGATTTCATTTATTGAAGAAAAAGTGCTGTTCAGCCCTACCTGGCCCTATGTGAAAAAGTAATTTCCACCTTAGCTACTAACAGAGCCGGCTCCAGGTTTATGTGGGCCCTTGGGTGACACAGACTTAGTTGGCCCCTTTATAGGGGAACTCACGGCGGCAGAAAAATGTCCGAAAACGTCACTTTGTGCCCCCATATAGAAGTAAGGCCTTGTTTTTGCCCCATATAGAAGTTAGGCCCCCAGTAAGTATCCCCATAAATTTAGTGCCCTCTGTAGTTAGTGCCAAACAGCCCCACTCCCAGGGAATGCCACTCAGCCTCCCTCCCAGGTAGTGCCACACAGCCCCCTCCCAGGTAGTGCCACACAGTCCCCCCTCCCAGGAAGTGCCACACAGCCCCCCTTCCTGGTAGTGCCACACAGCTCCCTTTCCTGGTAGTGCCACACAGCCCCCCTCCCTGGTAGTGCCACACAGGCCCCCTCTCTGGTAGTGCCACACAGCCAACGTCCCTGTAGTTAGCGCCTTTGGGGCTACATCTAGGAGTGGAATCCCCAGCCAGAGCATTGCCAATGCTCTGGCTGGGGATTCCGCTTCAGGAAAAGCCCCTGACGTCACTGTCCATATATGGACAGTGTTGTCAGGGGCAGCACCAGAGCCATAGTCCCGGGCAGAGCACTACTAGCACTCTACCTGGGACTCCTGCACTGCTTCTGACATCACTGTCCATATATGGATAGTGATGTCAGGAGCAGAGCTGAAGTCCTGGGCAGAGAGCTAGTAAAGGCTCTGCTCCGGTACTTCGGCTGTGGGGAAGCCCCTGACATCACTGTCCATAAATGGATAGTGATGTCAGGGGCAACCTCAGAGCCAAAGTCCCAGGCAGAGCGCTACTATCACTCTGCCTGGAACACTGCACTGCTCCTGACATCACTCTCCATATATGGACAGTGATGTCTGGGGCTTTCCCAGAACCGGAGTCCTGGGCAGAGCGCTAGTAGCTACCAGCGCTCTGCCTGGGAGTCTGTAGCGTAGTAAATGGCAGAGCGGGGAGATACCTCCCTGCTCTGCCATAGCGTTCAATAGAATCTGCGTCCTAAGGACGCAGATAGTATTGAGTGTGGCGTTGCTACCTCTGTAGCAGCCATAGCGGCTGCTAGCAGCGACACTGTGCATGGGGGCGGAGCACGTGACGGCGGATGGCACAGTCCCCCTCATGCTGCGGGCCCTGTGGCAGCCGTTATGGCTGCTACAGTGATTGTTACGCCGCCTACTAGACAGGGCTCCGTCTAGAAGCAGAATGCCCGGCTAGACTCTGGACGGGGATTCCACTCCTGGAGGAGCCATGACGGCAGCATCAGCACCCGGGAGCCAACTGGCCCCCCCAAGGGTAGTGGGCCTGGCAGTTGCCCGGGTTCGCCGGGTGCTGATGCCGGCCCTGGCTACTAAATCAATCAGTTACCTAAATTCAATGGACAATTGGGTTTAATTTCACTAGCCACAACCAGGCATGACGACTGCCAGACCTGTTGAATCTAAATATCACTTACAAGGAACCTATCTGGCAATGTGAAGTAGGCTACAAGGTCCCAAAAAGCAGCACATGATTGCCATCTTCTAAAGAGATTCAAATGCAGATGCCAAACAAAGTCATTGAACTCTACCAGCCTGGAAAGAATTACAAAGCCATTGCTAAGGCTCAGGCACTCCAGCGAAACACAGTGAGAGCCATAATCCACAAATAGAGAAAACTTGGAACAGTGGTGAACCAAAATTTCACTAAGAGCGCAATTACCACTCATCCTGGAGGTCACAAAGAACCCAGATGAACATATGAAGAACCACAGGCCTCAATTGTCTCAGTTCAGGTCAATGTACAGGACTCCACAATAACGTAGATACTGGGCAAAAATGGCATCCATGGGGGGAATTGCAAGGTGCAAACCCCTCCTGACCAAAAAGAACACAAACGCTCATCTCTCATTTGCCAAAAACATTTAGAGGACCCCACGACTTTTGGGATAATATTCTGTGGACTAATGAGTCAAAGGTGGAATTTTTTGGAAGACATGAGTTTAATTATGTAAAGCTAACATCGCCTTCCACGATCAAGAACATCATACCAATAGTCAAACATGGTGGTGGTAGTGTGAATGTCTGGGGCTGCTTTTCTTCTGCAAGACCTAAGAGACTGGTCATAATTGATGAAACCTTAAATTCTGCTCTCTAACAGAAAATTCTTCAGTCCGTAACCTAAAGCTCAAGCGCAGTTGGGTTTTGCAGCAGGACAATGTTCCAAAGCACACAAGCAAGTCCATCATTGAATGGCTAAAAAAAAAACTAAAGGAAGATTTCGGAGTAGCCAAATAAAAACCCTGACTTTAATCCCATTGAAATGCTGTGGCAAGACTTTAAATGGGCAGTTCATGCTCGAGAATCCTCCATTGTAGCTGCAGTAACACAATTCTGCAAAGAAGAGTGGGCCAAAATTCCTCCACAGCGATGTAAAAGACTCATTGCAAGTTACCGCAAACATTAGATTACAGTTGTTACTGCCAAGAGTGGCACAACTAGTAATTATGTTTAGGCGCAATAACTTTTTCACACGGGTGATATAGGTTTTAACCCCTTGCTGCCGCAGCCATTTTTTATTTTTCGTTTTTTTCCACCCCACCTTTCAAAAGCCATAACTGTTTTATTTCTGTTGATATAGCCATATGAGGGCTTGCTTTTTGGTTAATGAGTTGTCATTTTTTATGGCACTATTTATTGTACCGGAAAAAAATCTTTGTGGGTTGGAATAGGAAAAAAATAGTGATTCCTCCATTGTTTTTTGGGTTTTGTATTTACAGAGTTCACTGTGTGGTAAAACTGGAATGTTACCTTTATTGTCTGATGTGAACAGGCCCTTAATTGGTCAGTCTCTACTAGTTTTTATTGTACTTAATCTACCTTAATAGCCATTTATTAAGAATACAAAGCAATCTTCATTATTTTAATTTAATTTAATTTTAGATTTACATTTTTAACTTTTTTCTTTTTACGGAATTTGATGTCCATCTACTTTCTTAAATGTAGATTTAGTGTATCCCCTAATTGATGCTATGACCGTTAGAAGAGAATTAAATAAAACATTTTCTTCATTGTTAGTTATAAATAATCAAGCTATAATATGGAGCGGATGTTATACATATGACATTGGTGGTGAAAACTGTTTTTAAGGACCTAATGTCAAGACAATGTGAAAAACAGCAGAAAGGTCAAAGAAAATCAAAAAGTAAATATAACCTTTAAGCTTGGCGAGTATAGGTGATTAGAGACTGCTGTCTATGTTTTCTTATTACAGTTGAACAGATAAATGTTGGTTGCTAAAAATAATGATTATGATTTATGATTATTCATTATCTGCTTCACAGCATTGTTCCTTATTAACATAATCATATAATTGGACAAGTCACTGCCTCCCACAAGATCAACACACTGATCTTCTGCTGCTGTCATCATTCCTATGATTGGACTGGCTACAGTATATTCTGTTTAGACCTACTACACGACACTGCACCTGCCACATACAGTTCTTTTCTTACTAATGTAATCACATGACTGGACAGGTCAATGCCTGCAACAAAATCAGAACAATCATGTTCTGCTGCTGTCATCTTTTCCATTATTAGTTGTAAATGTTTTTCTGCAAATTTATACTGTTTTTGGATCACACCCACTGCTAACTGATTCAGTTCTGTTAATAGCAACACCGTAGCAAATTGCATTACCCACAAATGTGCTAACTGATTAATTGTGAAAAAAGATATGCACAATGGAAAGTGTATGGGATATATAGTGGAATATATAATATAAACCAATATAGCAGGCTTCTATTTTTAATAAAAATGAAGGCACTCATTTCAGTTTTCCTCCTGGCCTTTTGAAATGAAAACTGGGATATCATTAAGAACACTAAATGTAGAAAACACGTCAAAATAAAAAAAATTGTATCCCTCGATCCTATCCTGTCTCACATTGCAAGCAAAATTGTAAAAAATAAATAACAATTTCTTCTACAGCATATGTGTCTCAGATCAGCCCATCCTCCTTCATCCAAATTTCAGATAAGACCTGTTTCTGGCTTTAAAGCAACTGGCTGCAGCACGAGACCTTCCCCACTGCTCTGAATAGGAGACTATGACCACTAAGCCCCACCTCAAGGCTAAGCCCCACCCCACCATCCACCTGTTAGCCAAAATGTATGAAAATTAACTCCCATATTTTCTGCAAGATTTCTACATGACTATTTGTTTCAGAAACATGGAGAAAATCCTCCAGACTGACAAGTTGTGTTTCTTATTTTTATCATCCATTTCTAGGTTCAGTATTCCTCTAATAATATTCCTGTGATAAAAAAAACCGATCAGGAATATTAACATGAAAAAAAGGCTATGCAGTCTTGTTAAAAACATGCCTTCTCCTTTCATTCATGTCATTCACACATTTTCTCCGAAACTAAATTGTATCTTTGTATGTGGGTGCAAGAGAAGGCATGTAAATGGAGGATGCTGTCTGTTTTGCAATTTAATGAGTCTCCTAGGGAAAAAGAAATGCTCAGAAAAATAAATGGAGAATTAGAAAATCTATATTGAGGAGCTCATTAGAAAAATTGTAAAGAGCCGCAACATGGTGGTATATAGCAGCCCATAGTGTTTCAGCAAATACTTCACTGTTGGACATTACATATGATATATTAGGAATTTAGTTATAAACATCATACAATGATTTTAATTGACAGCTTAATACCACAACTGTATTTTCATTATTGTAATTTTCGTTGTCCGACACTACATTGTGTGTGTATGTACATGGTGCACCAGAGCGCCTTTAGCTCATAGAGGGTGTTCCTAAGTGGGGGGACCCCCTCTATGAAATCTATATGCCCTAATGTCTTTAATAGTGGGTGTCCCAATATTAAATATGTTATATTTCAATCTTAGATCACGGTAAAACAATTTTTAAGTTGGAATATTTTAAAAAAAATGTCCCTGTGTCTAGATATTGCTGTTACACACTTGTTATGGCGCCCCCTGGTGTTCTTTTGATTCCCTCTTAGAACATCCACCTAATGTGTCCAGTGCCGGTGGACACACATGCCCAGTTGCTCAGTTCCAAGACCCGGATCCCCGGGCGGTGCGGAGAGTACTATGAGATCACGCATTAAGGAGTGAGTGTAGGGACGGGGAGGGTGGCGCATTAGTGCAGTGAAGAAGCCCAGAAGCAGGAGGTCAGCATAGACTGGTGGCCATCTTTGTGTCACACTCTAAAATGGATCTGTGGAACGTAGTCTGGCTCTGGGGGCATCTGTGGCAGGTAGTCTTGCTTTGGGGGCATCTGTGGTAGGTAGTCTCGCTTTCGCTTTGGGGGGCATCTGTGGTAATCACTAAATGTGGGCATCTAAGGCTTAGATACTTATGGGGTAGCTGTGGCTACACACTCTGTTAAGGAAACATGACAAAAAATGGGGGTAATGAAAAAAATTTGGGCATTATTACTTTTATTTGGGGGTGGGGTTGATTACTCTTCCACTTTAGATTGTTGGAGGGGGTGGGCACAATTTTTGCACAGTGCTTACTAATGTGTTAAAAGATTATGAAAAGTATTAGGTATTAGATATACAAGTGTGAAGTCTCTGAATATAAAAAAAAGAGTGTTCCCATTCACTGACAGCAAACAAAAGGAATTGAAACGCAATGTATATTATTTATTAAAAAGCCAATATTATTCCAGATAAAGAAAGTGATGGGTATAGTCCTAAGAAAAGCCATAATTGACTCTTGGACACATCTTCACCTTTGCTCCTATAGGTTATTTTGGTATAGGGGTGCTGCTTTAAGAAATTCAATTAAGTCAAGTAATAAAACTTGTAGATGGCTGTTTCTCTCCTTATAGAAGTCATCAGTGCAAACTGTTCTGCTGGTACTTACAGTCTATTACTATATTATATTACTATTTTCTGTATTATGTGTTGGGAGGTCTTGAAAATTGCTTTTCTATAACATCTCCCTGACCTTTGTGGTTGCTGTGTGCATGTATTCTGTAGACGCTACACAGCAGTAAGTATTGATCCATATCTTGCGCTAAAAAAATCTAATAATAGAAAAACATATGTTTTCAATTAGATTTATATTGCAAATTGTGATACATGATATATCAGCAAACAAATCAGTTGCTTAGGTCTGAAATTCTATTCTGCCTGCACCACTAGGGGGAGCTTACTGAAGATGGATTTATTTTTAGTTCAACGAGAGTTGTATAAATCAGTCTTCAGTAGGCTCCCTCTAGTGGTGGCAATAAGTAGGTGGAATTTTATATTTTAAATGGATATTCACAGAATTCCAGTTAAATGTCTGATCACTGGGGGCCCCACGGCTGGGACTACCTCCACTAACTAGAACTGGGGACCCGAGCCCCACTGATCCTCCTCACTGAATGACTGCAGTGAAGATAACTTTGAATAGAAAGCTGGGCTGTTTCTGTCAGCCCTTAGACATTAAATGGAGCATCATGGTGCTTACTCAACCTCCACTCTATTCAAGGTCCTCCTCATTGTGGTGGTGCAAGGAGGAAGAATGGGGGGCTCGGGATCCCTGTTGTAGTGATTGGGGGGGGGGGGGTCCCAGCAATCAGACACTTATCACCCATCTTATGTATAGGTGATAAATGTCGATTCTTAGAATAACCCTTTCGCTGTATGACTGAGAGAATGGAAACATGAGATTTGGAGATTTGAAGATTTAAGATTGTATCAGGTAAAGCTCTCAACCCCATAAAGACATATTAAAAAATTAATCAACTTAAAATTGTAGACATTTTTAGAATTAAAAAAGGAATGATAGGAACACATGTAGGGGTTGTCCCACTATTAAATATTATTGCAATATAATTCAGTATTAATAATGTGTTTGTTTTGTAATTTACATTATGTTACAAAAATGCTCCAGTTGCAAGAGGTTCCCTTTACTTCATTATAATGGAGCCCCCAGGTGTTCAATCTGTATCGTAATGTGCACGTCCTCCTACTCTTCTTAATGAGGATGCACATGCTCAGTTTTACTCTACAACTGCAACTAGCCAATAGAAAATGTCTTCTCTGCTCTTCAGTTATATAGTGTTGGGCTCTCCCTCTTCTTCAGTTATATAGGGCTGGGTTCTCCCCTCTCCTGTTCATCCCCTCACTGTGTGTAAGCTGCAGGCTCTCCCTCTTCTTCAGTTATATAGGGCTGGGTTCTCCCCTCTCCTGTTCATCCTCTCACTGTGTGTAAGCTGCAGGTTCTCCCTCTTCTTCAGTTATATAGGGCTGGGTTCTCCCCTCTCCTGTTCATCCTCTCACTGTGTGTAAGCTGCAGGCTCGCCCTCTTCTTTAGTTATATAGTGCTGGGCTCTCCTTGTTCTTCAGTTATATAGGGCTGAGTTCTCCCCTCTCCTGTTCATCCTCTCTCTCTGTGTGTAAGCTGCAGGCTCTCCCTCTTCTTCAGTTATATAGAGTTGGGCTCCCCTGCTAAAAATACATGTAATGGGTGCATTTGTGACGCTTCTCCCGGAGGGGTGAAAAAGCCAGTGAAAAGATCTGCAAAAGATCTCTCTATATAGAAAAAATAGTTGCAAACTTCTGACCATTATAACAAACACAACCATGAATGATTTTTTCTTTGTACAATTTTTGCAAGGTCAAACTGTGTTTTAAGTTGGGGCATGTTTTAAGCAATTTTGTGGTCAGTGGCGTTTTTCTCCAAACACAGCATGCTATTTCACTATGGGAAAAAAACGCCAGAAAAAAGCATGTACAAAATTATACAGTACCACATATAAATGGCACCAAAAACGCCACTAAAAACGCATGTTACAGTTGAAAAATGCTAGCGTTTTTAGAAGCATTTTTTGATGCAATTTAAAATGCCAGAAATTGTCTTTCTGTGAAGGAGGCCGTAAAGAACTATGTACCTCCTATATCAAAACTGCTATAAATTTTTAATATTCTGTACTAAACCCGTGTACACAACACATTTTAAATACTTTGAAAAAATAGCCAGACAGACTAACAGGTGTTTTTCGTGGATTTGATATTTTGTGGGAAGATCAGGACTTTTAATGTGAAAATTAATAGTTATGGTACAACGGCATGAGCATCAAACTGCTTGACGAAAAATAATTATATAGTTTCTAAGCAACCTCACATTGACAGATCTAGGCATCGCATTGGTCGCTTAGAGCCGATGTTACTGCAAGGCAAAAATATCTACTTTAATTGGCTCACCGAAGATATTGCAGCTGTATTTCATTCAGTACATTTTCATCTAAGATGTTCACCATAATTGGCAAGAAACAAGAATGAGTTTAGGATTCAGCAGCAGAATTTTCTCAAACATGTTCTTGTGTGAACCGCGAGCATAAAATTGTACAAAAAAAAAAAATTGTAATATACTTACTAAGTCAAAACAAATAAAATAATACACATATATTCACAGTTGCAATCAAAATGATTCAACATCCATTACAAATTAGGTTTATTAGCAAAATTTACAAACCTTCAACTGTTTGCAAAAAAACAACAACAATCAAACAAAACAATTGAAATAGCTGAAAACAACTAATAGAACAAGTGGAGAGATATAGAGAGATCTTCCTGTTATTGACTCCCATGCCCAGAGGCTCCGCTAGCAGCCGCTATGGGTGCTACAGCGATAGCAACGCCACATTCAATAGTGTCTGTGTCCTTTGAACGGGGTCGAGCTGTATAACACTGTCTACAGTAGGGGGCTGTATGACACTATTTACAGGGGGGTACTATCTACAAGGGCGGGCTGTGTGTGGCACCCAGGGAGGGGGGCCCAGTTAAAAGTTTGCTTTGGGGCCCAGTGTTTCCTAGTTACGTCCCTGGTTGTCTTCTGCTGGAACTCAACTGTGCTATAACACTGGCCCCACCTGGGGAACCTCTGGTAATTATGACAATATTATGTGAAGCCCCATGTACCTGCATTCCCACCAATGTAGAGGTTCAGTCTGGTAAGTCATCTGGACGTCTATGCCCAGCTTTATTAAACAAAGTTAAAAACACTCCAAATCAAAAGTCCAGAGGCCGAAGCACCATAAGGTAATGATAGGCTTCATTGCGCCACTACGAATTAAAGTAATCCCAATTTACTTTACTCGGCACCCAAGAAGGAGCATGTTTCTGTGGTATTAGATAGTCATTTCAGGTGTCTTCATCCAAATATTGAGACACAACCATAATATATATTGTTACACAGGACTCCAGAATCAAGTGTGAACTGAAGGACTCGACTATTCATTCCCCAGACAGTTAAAACAAGAAGGGCAATTAATAGACATATCAACAGCCATTGCCAACAATTCAATGGTGGAAAGAAGGAAGTCATCCATGGAGCAAAGTGCTTCTGTATTAGAAATGCATTTCACTTTTGACATCTGAGTCCTGCAGCTGTTGTGCATGGTCTTTTGTTTGCCCACAGGTGCTGGCTCGAACACAAAAGCATGGGGTTAGAGAGACAAAAGAGACTAGAGTGAAGACCGCCAGAAGCTGTTGGCAGCACCAAGTAATCACAGAAAGTTTAGTCTGCATACTTTTGCCAAAGTGCATTTTTAGTTAGAAAAACATTAACTTCTGTTATGCAAAAAGTCATTTAGGCAAAAACCCAAAAATATATTAGACTCTTTACGTCAGATGTAGCTATATCCAAAAATAGTTGTCTGTCCTATCCCGGAGCAACAAAACTATCTAACTATTTCTGGGTATATTGAACAATTACTGCAGAATATTATTTTTGTACGTTTAACATAAAGGAAAAAAAACTGTCCTGTATGTATATTTATTGAGTATTTGGGAAATGCATGTGCAACCCAAAACATTATAGCATGTCTTTCATGCGACATGCAAAAATGCAGACATGTGAAAGGCTTAAAAGAGTTAGAGGTACTGTAAGTGCAATGACTACACAGGACCACTCTGCGAGGTACTTTGAGGTTATACACATTGATTATGCCTACTGACTGTGTAACGCCTTGCAGGTACACCACCGATCAAAAGTTTAAGGTCACTTAGAAATGTCCTTATTTTTTAAAGAAAAGCACAGTTTTTTTCAATGAAGATAACATTGAATTAATCAGAAATACACTCTATACATTGCTAATGTGGTAAATGACTATTCTAGCTGCAAACGTCTGCTTTTGAATGCAATATCTACATAGGTGTATAGAGGCCCATTTCCAGCAACCATCACTCCACTGTTCTAATGGTACATTGTGTTTGCTAACTGTGTTAGAAGGCTAATGGATGATTAGAAAACACTTGAAAACCCTTGTGCAATTATGTTAGCACCGCTGTAAACAGTTTTGCTGTTTAGAGGAGCTATAAAACTGACCTACCTTTGAGCTAGTTGAGAATCTGGAGCATTACATTTGTGGGTTCGATTAAACTCTCCAAATGGCTAGAAAAAGAGAGCTTTCATGTGAAACTCAACAGTCTATTCTTGTTCTTAGAAATGAAGGCTATTCCATGCGAGAAATTGCCAAGAAACTGAAGATTTCCTACAACGGTGTGTACTACTCCCTTCAGAGGACAGCACAAACAGGCTCTAACCAGAGTAGAAAGAGAAGTGGGAGGCCCCGCTGCACAACTGAGCAACAAGACAAGTACATTAGAGTCTCTAGTTTGAGAAATAGACGCCTCACAGGTCCTCAACTGGCAGCTTCATTAAATAGTACCCGCAAAACGCTAGTGTCAACGTCTACAGTGAAGAGGCGACTCCGGGATGCTGGCCTTCAGGGCAGAGTGGCAAAGAAAAAGCCATATCTGAGACTGGCTAATAAAAGGAAAAGACTAATATGGGCAAAAGCACACAGACATTGGACAGAGGAAGATTGGAAAAATGTGTTATGGACAGACGAATCGAAGTTTGAGGTGTTTGGATCACACAGAAGAACATTTGTGAGACACAGAACAACTGAAAAGATGCTGGAAGAGTGCCTGACGCCATCTGTCAAGCATGGTGGAGGTAATGTGATGGTCTGGGGTTGCTTTGGTGCTGGTAAAGTGGGAGATTTGTACAAGGTAAAAGGGATTTTGAATAAGGAAGGCTATCACTCCATTTTGCAACGCCATGCCATACCCTGTGGACAGCGCTTGATTGGAGCCAATTTCATCCTACAACAGGACAATGACACAAAGCACACCTCCAAATTATGCAAGAACTATTTAGGGAAGAAGCAGGCAGCTGGTATTCTATCTGTAATGGAGTGGCCAGCGCAGTCACCAGATCTCAACCCCATAGAGCTGTTGTGGGAGCAGCTTGACCGTATGGTACGCAAGAAGTGCCCATCAAGCCAATCCAACTTGTGGGAGGGGCTTCTGGAAGCATGGGGTGAAATTTCTCCCGATTACCTCAGCAAATTAACAGCTAGAATGCCAAAGGTCTGCAATGCTGTAATGGCTGCAAATGGAGCATTCTTTGACGAAAGCAAAGTTTGAAGGAGAAAATTATTATTTCAAATAAAAATCATTATTTCTAACCTTGTCAATGTCTTGACTATATTTTCTAGTCATTTTGCAACTCATTTGATAAATATAAGTGTGAGTTTTCATGGAAAACACAAAATTGTCTGGGTGACCCCAAACTTTTGAACGGTAGTGTATGTGGACCCACTGGGTCACTCCGCTGTGACAGAGCAGCTGCTGATCAACAGAGTCTGTGAGAGTCATTAATGCAAATGTTCCTGGAAGGTCAGAAATGGGTCAATGACAGACAGTCAGCAGGAAGCGGCCTGTGCAGGATGATGACGTTGGACTAGGCCACGGACTGGGGTAGTGCAGTCATCTCGGACACTGGACTTGGCTAGGACACCGGTGGAGTAGTGCAGTCGTCTTGGACACTGGACTTGGCTAGGACACCGGACACAGATGGTGAAGTAGTCTTAGACACTCGGTATGGCACGGGCATCGGACACAGATGGTAAAGTCGTCTCGGACATTCGATATAGCACGGGTACCGGACACAGATGGTGAAATCGTCTCTGACACTCGATATGGCATGGGCATCGGACACAGATGGTAAACTCAATTCGGACACTCGACTAGGCGCTGGAACTAAACACAATTACTAGAAACCAGATACGGGATATAGAATACAGCAGGACAAACATGGGTAGACACAACATTGCTCAGGCAAGGAATTGATGGGCTGAGTTCCTTATATAGTTCCTGGTATGCTGGAATAGGTTGGGGGAGATTTTCCTGGTGCGTTCACTGGCCCTTTAAGAGCAGGAGCCCTACGGGTATCAGCGGTAGAGGACAGTAATGCATGCCGGCGTCTCAGAGGGAGGAGACGCCGGCAGGAGTTCAATGGTCTGCAGTCGCGGCCGCTAGTGAGTAAGAGATGCCGGCAGTCAGCGACCGCAGCCATTACAGACTGAATTAGTCAAATGGGCAAAATATTAATCTCGCCAAATAAAAATTTGAGATAGTCCTCTCATTGCTGGTCCAGATCAGATAGATTGGCTGCATCTCCGACTTTACCAGTCTAGTGAGTAGGTGGAAATGTTTTATTTTGGTGTGTTTTTTTTAAAGCCTATATCTTTTTGCTGGACTATGTTTCCCAAAGCCTCTGCCTCAGTGAGATGGAGCTAAACAAGCCTGTGTAACTTTGAGAGGCAGTGTAATGTACGGCAGATAGAAATCCTGTTCAGGTAGCTACATGTACTCATTTTGTACTCACCAGACACGAAGTTCAGCGTTCCTTGGTAACCTTAAGGGTATATGGACACACAAAATAAAAAAACGTCTGAATATACAGAGCTGTTTTTAAGGGACAACAGCTCCTGATTTTCAGAAGTTTTTTAACCCTTTCACGCCGCAGCCCTTTTTCAGATTTTCATTTTCGTTTTTCCCTCCCCACCTTCCAAAGGCCATAACGCCTTTATTTTTCAGTCGATATAGTACTATGAGGGCTTGATTTTTGCGGGACAAGTTGTAGTTTTTCGTAGCACCATTTATTTTGCTGTATAATGTACTAGGAAACGGGAAAAAAATTATTTGTGGGGTAGAAAATAAAAAAAACAGCGATTCCTCCATGGTTTTTTGCGCGCCATTTTTACGGAATTCACTGTACAATTAAAACAACATATTCATTTTATTCTATGGGTCAATACGATTACGCCGATACCAAATATGTGTAGGTTTTTCTATATTTTAATACTTTTACAAGTAAAAACCTAAGTGTAAAAAAGAAAATTTATTTTGTTTTGCCAAATTCCGAGAGCCGTAACGTCTTTATTTTTCCGTCGATTAAGTGGTATGAGGGCTTATTTTTTGCGGGATAAGCTGTAGTTTTTAATAATACCATTTTGGTGTAAATGTGACGGTTTGATCACTTTTTATTTCATTTTTTGTGGGAGATTAGGTGACCAAAAAATAGAGATTATGGCGTTTACAATTTTTTTTTTTTACGGTGTTCACCGTGCGGGTTAAATAATGATACATTGTGATAGTTCAGACTTTTACAGACGCGGCAATACCAATTATGTTTATTTATTAAATATTTTACTATGCTATAGGGGGAAAATGGGAAAAGGGGGGTTTTTTTAACTTTTAATATATTTTTTTTTTTTACACAAAAAAAAAACTTTAACTAATTTTTACATTTTTTATTAGTCCCCCTAGGGGACTTCAACCAGCGATCGTTAGATCGCTTGCACGATATACTGCAATACTAATGTATTGCAGTATATCGTGTTTCTGACAGTCTCCTATGAAGCCCTGCCGGAGGCAGAGCTTCATAGGAGTACCAAGATGGCAGACCTGGGGGACTTCGTCAGACCCCCAGGCAGCCGTGTGAACCAACGGCTCCCCCCGATCTCGCCGCGGGGGGGCCGTTGATACGTTACAGGGGGTCGCCCCCCTGTTTTTAGTCATTTAAATAACGCAATCTCTATTGAACGCGGCATTTAACGGGTTAAACAAGCGGGATCGGGCTAAAGCGCGATCCCGCTCGTATCCCGGAAGTGTCGGCTGTAACACACTGGTTTTCTATAGAGTCTATGAAAAACGGCTCCAAAAACGGCTGAAGAAGTGACATGCACTTCTTTTTCGCGGCGGTTTAAAAAACGCCCCGTCGGAACAGAATGCCGTTTATGTTATTGAAATCAATGGGCAGATGTTTGGAGGCATTCTGCTTCCGATTTTTCAGCCGTTTTTTAGCACGTTTACGGCCCAAAAAATGGGTCAAAACACTCCGTGTGAACATACCGTAACTAATACGCCGGGAAGAATATACTAATTTGGAAAAACACAGAGAGAAGTAAACAGAAAATCTGCAGCAGTATCAATTAAGCCCCTGATCTCCATTCTCGGCAAAGAGCTGGGCGTTCATGAGGTGTACCCCAACTAGTGTTATTTATGACATATCTAATTGCCACTTTACGCTATGTGTAAAGAGTTAGGGTTTTATTTAAAGTGATAATACCAGAAGTTACAATTATCCCCTACCAACAGGATAGGGGATAAATGTCTGATTGTTGGGGCCCCACAGCTGGGACCCCCACAAATCATTAGAACGGGGCTCCGCTCTATTCAAAGTCTATGGGACTGATGAAGGTTACACACATTGATCGTACCTACTCAACTAGGCAGAATATTGATCTTGCCAAATGAACATTTGCGATAGTCCTTTTATTTAAAGGGGTATTCCCAGGTTTCACAATTATCACCTATCCATAGAATAGGGGATAAGTGTCTGATCACTGAGGGCTCCACTGCTGGGATCCCCACAAATTACTAGAAGGGCTGTCCACTCCATTCTAAGTCTTTCGGACTGACAGAAACAGACGAGTACAGCACTCTGCTTTTTCTGTCAATCCCATGGACATTGAATGCAGTGGCAGGATGTATGCTCGACTACCGTGAGTAGGAACGGGGGTTCGGGACATGATCCATAATGCAGTAATACTTGCCAGCATTTACTTAATTTCCCCTGCAGCAGAAATATATTGTCAGATTCTGCTTCCCTGATGTGGCAATAACAGCTAATCACTAGTGGTTAGAGGAGCTGGACCCACGCCGATCAAATGATCACAGGGCTGGCTTCTTTTTAAATAGGAGTTGTCTTTATAAGAAACTTATAAGGAAATCATCTGTTCAGGGAATTATAATTTTTCTATTATTTACAAAGCACCAGCAACCAGTATATTTTGAGAGCATGGGAAGTAACTTATATCAGCACGGGAGCCTATAAAAACTCCTTGCAGACGTTGACCCTGGTCAAATTTGTTTTAAAGGGGTATTCCCTGACTCAACATCTATAACCTATCCACAGGATCAGTAATAAGTGTCCGATCACTGGGGCCCCGACCGATCACTAGAACAGGAGTCCTGAGCCCCCCATTCCTTCTCACTGCACTCCCAGCAGTGAGGAGGAGCTTGAATGTAGTGGCGGTTGAGCATGCACCCTGCAGCTTTATTGAATATCTATGGAACCGACGGAAACAGCTGAGCGCTGTGCTCGGCTGTTTCCATCAGTCCCATAGACTTTGAATACAGCGGCATCACGCATGCTCCACCGCCGCTCCATTCATAGTTCTACGATCGTGCATTAAGGTGGAACTGGAGCTATAGAATCTCCATTCTAGTGATCAGTGGGGGTCCCAGCGATCAGACACTCATCACCTTTCCTGGGGATAGATGATAAATGTTGATTTTGGGAATACCCCTTGAAAGCGATACTCTTGTCGACCTAAAAATGTTACTGCAAAATGCAATAGTACATAGTATGTAGCGGTTCATATGGACTGCTGCTACACAGGTGTCTTGTCATTTCGAGTGGTACGCAGCTGCAGAGATTAGTATTCCGCATCAAATAGAACGTCATTCTATTCAGTCTCGAGAATTCTTAATTCCTCCAAGAGGAAGTGCCATACAACTGAGAATTCAGATCAAATAATGATTCTGCCAGAAACTAATCAGCTAAAACATTGAATTTACAGCTGTTCATCAAGACACCACAATGCAGTCCACTTTATATTCACAGTCGTCAATCTCCTCCACCGAACTAGACAGGATTCTACAGTATATTACCGTGGAATAGTAAACGCTAGCACCGGGTATCAACCATATCATTACACTCTAAATACGGCACACTTCATATTTACGATGGAGAGCTGGAAATGCTAAATTGTTGTTGAATCTGCCTAAAGAGATATTCATTAAGTCATGAAGTGAATTTGCATATCGCGTCGTTAGATGGAAACCCGCACATTTACGCTAAATCACTTCAAATTATTAAAACTTTCTGCTTTGCCTCAGTGATCCGTTTAAATAGGAGCCTTCAGCTTTTCTCCCAAATCCATGCTTTTATGACGGGAAGAATTGCATATTTCACCCAAAGTTTTATCTTAATCATTCAATCTTGGTATACCCTCCCACCCACTGGTTGTTGGATATCCCTCCTGCACTGGCAGCCGCATAATCCTTTGAGAGCGACCAGGACTTCATCTACAGTATCACCTCTACCACTACTCGTTTACTCCTCTTAAACACCCGATTCCTCCAAGAACTATGCTGGATTTCGTCAGCAACAGGAATTCACTACGGGAACGGCTCATTTTGGAATCCATTGGAAACGATGCTCTACCTGGATCTTCTCACATAGTGAGTACGAACCCCTCTGCGGTTGAAACCCAGAGAATGACTGACCTCTATCTATCCCTAGAAGATGTCTTGAAAAAGGAAGCTCTACAGAGCATTGACTGTCGATTTTTACAATTGTATATTTCTGAAAACATTGCACCTAGAGGTCTGAGGATCTTGACTTCCAACCCGTATCCCGACGACACCATTTTCAGCACTGACTGGAATAATTTCACCGTCTCATGTCATTCAGGTTATTTAGAAAGGTTACATAACAAACGTACCTCCCTTAGCACCAAATATAGCTCTGAAATTACGTTGATCAAAGAACAACTACTATGTTTTGAAGACCATAGTGATTTCTACAAATTAGAGAAATCCACCAATAATAGGCTAACCACCTTTGAGAAAGAACTAATTTCTAAAAAAGCAAAGAAACTACTGAGAGATCGTGCCGATTACAGTCGTAACCCATCCGGTGAATGGAGACCCGTTTCCCTCCCTAGTGTTCAGACAAATTCCACCCTGCCCGAATCTACTGTTTTTCCGAAAGGGAATAAATTCATTCAAGCCATTCCTGTTACCCCTCGAGAGAAAAATTTTACTTATAGCAGATCCTTTAGGAATAGTTCCAAAACTAGACCCAACAACATTGGGACCACCCCCCAATTGAATATTCATGATACCTGTGGAAATTTAAAATATCCTTTGACTGACGTCCCCAACGTTTTGACCAAGAAAACTATTCCCATTACTGCAAGTATTTTTTCCCGTCCAAAAGGTGTCCCAACTCCGCAGATACCCATTAATGCATTCAAATCCTCTGATTTAGACCTCCATCTATCTAGACTCAATTCCACCACTGAACCAATGGAATTGCCCCCCACCAGCAATTCCCCTATATTTTCCCTCAATGATACAATGGACGACAGTAATTCCTCTCTATTACAATTATCTACCCACAATTCTCCCCAGTCCCCTAATTCAGGTTCACCCGTCATCATATTTCATCAGCCCCCAGGTAACCCCGATCCATCTCATAGACCTACCACTACGTTTACTGAGACAGACTTAGCCACCTCTGCCCTTGACTACACATACACTGCAACCTCTTTTTTAGGCCTTCCCTCACAACTAGTCGGCCCCCCTCTAACTCCTACAATCATGAGCGAGGAATCATTAATGCCCTTCATCAGGAGCCCGAAAGCACAAACAATTACCAACCTATTTTCCATGCTACACAAAATCTCCAGCAAAAGAAAGTTGGCTACAGAACTAGAGGACGGAGAGGAGGAAAAAATAGAAACAGACACAAACAAACCTTCCCTCAGGAAAAAGAGGAACCTTGTCCCCCACCAGGATTAACCAAAATATTTAACATATCCTCATATGTTTTGAATTTTCATGAACACAGCCTTCTCAGCAAAGGTCTATCATTTTGTCCAACATCGTCAATCAATTCATTTGAACTGTTCATGGACCTCAATAGATTTATACGGAAATTAACTTTGACAAGACATTTTGCTATGGCTAAGCATACTTCCACTCCCGTCGTTGTTCCTGAACAACCCCTAAACAGTTCAGTCACCAATGCTATCCCGGTAGACGTTCACCCTAAGTCAACATTCTATCCAACTCACCACCAGGGTCCCCTTTTGGAAACCTTTTCCACCCTTGTCAATAATGATTTTAGATCTATTGAAACACCGACACACCATCCTGATAATCTAACCCCTAATGAAAGAAAAGCATTGAAAACCCTCCAAAAAAATGCCGACATTGTCATCCGTCCGGCAGATAAGGGAGGAGGCATAGTGATCCAAGATAAAACAAATTATCTCCACGAAACCACAAGAATTCTAAGTGACACCTCATTCTACCATATACTTGCCTCCAATCCACTATCCACGTACATATCAGAATACAAAAACCTCATAGACAATGCCGACACCGATGGTCTCATCACTAAAAAAGAGAAAGCTTTTCTGTCCGTTCCTTTTCCAAACATGCCTTTCATTTATCACTTACCCAAAATTCATAAATCACTTACTGACCCCCCAGGACGTCCGATTATATCCGGAATTGGCTCCCTCACCAGTAACCTGTCCCATTTTGTCGATCTTCACCTGCAACCACTAGTACTCAATCTGCCATCATATCTCAAAGACTCAGCGCAATTAATCAGAGACCTGAATGACCTCAACTTTGATCCTCTCACATCCCAAATCAGTTTTTTGACAGCCGACGTCACCTCACTGTACAGCAACATACCACATAATAAAGGCATTGAAGTAACAGAATCCTTCTTATCATCCAACACTAGAATTCCTGAATCACAAGTCCAATTCATTATTAACTGTATCAGATTCATTCTCTATCATAATACGTTCAGCTTTAATAATAAATTTTACAATCAAATAAAAGGTTGTGCCATGGGCACTCGGTTTGCACCAGCCTATGCAAACCTCTACATGGGTGCCTTCGAAAATACTTATATCCATAGCCCACATCAGTTCAAGAATAACATTTTACTTTACAGGCGTTATATAGACGATTTATTCATAATCTGGAAAGGAAACAACGAGGAGGCTTCCCAATTCATTGAAAACCTCAACCACAACACCTTCGAACTAACCTTCACACACACATTTTCCCCAGTTTCCATTGACTTCCTCGACCTTACCCTCAGCCATGATAAAACTAACAACCAATTCATCACACAAACCCATTTCAAACAGGTTGATGTCAACAGCTACATTGATTTCAGAAGCGCCCATTATCGCCCGTGGCTCCTAAACATACCCTTTGGACAGTTTAGGAGGATCAGGAAAAACTGCAGTACAGAGAAACTTTATCAAAAGGAATGTAATGTTTTGGAAAAACGTTTTATCGATAAACACTTTCCCCCGAAATTAATAGAAGGCGCAAGAACAAAAGCCACTGAATTAACACAACACTCCTGCCTAAATCCGTCCCACAAAAAAACATTACCTGCTAATAATTTCAAAACCAATTTCATTACAACGTTTAATAAAGGGAACAGAATTATCAGAACAATTCTGGGCAAACACTGGCACATCATTAAGAGCGACCCCTTTCTAAAAGACCTGATACCGGTTAAACCCAACATCACTTTTAGGCGGTCCCTAAATCTTAAAAATATTTTAGCCCCCAGTAGGATCAAAAAACAATCATCATCCAATACGCATTTTATGTCCGATCTGAAAGGATCCTACAAATGTGGCCATTCCCGTTGCCTATGTTGCAACATCATCTGTAATAAAAAACATACATATACATCCACGGTAACCAAAGAATCTTTCCCCATTAGAACATTCCTTAACTGTGGGAGTTCATATGTGATTTACCTTATTGAATGCCCGTGCCAACTACAATACATTGGCAGAACCACTCAATGCTTGAGAACCCGGGTCAATAACCACCGCTTTAACGTTAACACAGGTTTCGTGAAACATAGTGTGTCACGGCATTTTGCCCAGATACATAAATGCCAATTTAATCTAATCAGCATCACCCCTATAGAACATATCCCCCTTGATGTCCCAAATAGGTTCAACAAACTGAAACAACGGGAAAATTATTGGATTTTTAAATTGGACACACTACATCCAAGGGGCCTCAATGATATTTCGGAATCAAGCTTGGACTAACTACATTAATAGCATCTAGACTCCACTCGCCTGGAAACACTACCAACCACGTTCCCGATATTCAAAACCCGGACATTTTAAGTCAAAACAATACACACACCCTCCATGTACACACATACTAATGGCATACGATGTATTTCCCTACCTGGTTATCCCCAGCCTTCCTTCTTTTTCTCCGATGTCGCCCACACTAACCTGCCGAATATGCGGGTCATCATGCGGGCCACAGTGCGTTCCACCACATGCGTTCCACCTCATGCACACACATACTAATGTCATACGATGTTTTCCCTACCTGGTTATCCCCATCCTTTCGTTCTTCTCCGATGTCGCCCACACTAACCTGCCGAATATGCGGGTCACCATGCGGGCCACTGTGCGTTCCACCACGTGCGTTCCACTTCATGCTTTCCAATTTTGGTCCTCCCCGGCCGCCGTAGTTTACATGGTTCCCTTGACAACGTTCTACACAATAAAAATCCGAAACTGACAGACTCTCCCGAGATGTTTTAAAAGTAAAAAGCAAGTAATAAAAATAAAAATAAACACTCATCCTTGGCGTCTTACCACTACTTTAGATACTTCTTCTATATATACATGCATTTTTTAATAAAAAGCCGATCTTTCAGTAGTTCCGAAATCCAGATGTGACACGCTGTTCTCTTTTGACTCCGTTATATATTTTAACTATGTTTAATTCTAGTATTATTATATGTATTTTTTTATGGTTATCACCTTAACATCAGTGCACATTGTTTTCTTTGTATTTGCCTATTTAATTTGAACTTTGACCCCCAAAGTGTTTTTTTGGCGGTTTTTTACATGTCAATCTTTGCCTCATCTGAATTGGGCCAATCACCACTCAGTGGTGGGTGTATATATACTGTCCTGTTTTAAACATTTTTTATGCCTGATGAAGACGCCAGTTCGGCGTCGAAACGCGTTGCTACTGCAATAAAAAAAGTTTCAGCAATATCACAAGAGACTACTTGTTTCTTCCTCGTCCTTTACCACCTAGCAGCGCCGAGATAGATCCGTTTTTTTTTTCTCTCCACTAACCTACTACGTATTATTAGCAGATAATTACTATAGGCTGCCTGCAGTCTATGACTCATTCCGTCCTATTCAATGCATGCAGCACTTGCAGTGTCATGTATTAAAGGAGAGGTCTGGTTGAGGTTTGTGGGTTCCTTGGGAGAGTACTGCCACAGGTCCTGCTGGGATTTCCTGAATGCACATCTGGTTGACTGAGTGGCTTAGACCCTATATACGCGACCATATTGTGGTGCCATACAAGTTCCAAGTTGAATGTAGCCATAGTACGACAGTAGTGTTATCCTATAGAGGTTTGTGTATCTCAATTTGCCAACATGTTCTTGTACCGGGCCATATTACGACAATAATGATATCCTATGGACACTGTACGGATGCACATTTTACCATAGAAGTTAATGTAGACCGAAAAATTGCATAATCTCCATTGTGGGTACCAATGCACTTGGAAACCCCCCTTCCAAGTTCCTGTATTTACCCCACATAGGTGTCTGCCTGCCTACACCATTTACCTAACCATCTTGATCAGGGGCCCACTGTCACCTGTCTATTAGCATTCATCCTAACATTTAACGATTGTAAAGAGGGACAACCTATGCGGCGCGTGCAGCGGAAGATTTCATACATTCCCAATTTGATCTGTGCCCTGACACAGTAATAGTGCCCTCCTGTGAGTAACAAACAGTATTTCTGCTCCTTTGTGCCCCACACACTTTAATAGTGCCCTCTTTGTATGACACATAGTAATATCCCCACACAGTGATGATACCTCCTTAGTGGCCCCTCACATTAATGATGCCCCCATAGTGCCCCAGACAGTATTGTGCCTCTCACACAGTATGATAAACCCATAGTACCCCCACACAGTTTTATGCCCTTGTATTGCCCCCACACAGTATCATGCCACCATAGTGCCCCATACAGTATAATGCCCCCATAGTTCCCCCCACACAGTATCATGCGACAAAGTGCCCCACCACACAGTATCATACCTCCATAGTGTCCCCCACACAGTATAATGTTCCAACAGTGCTGTAGACAGTATAATGCCTCCATAGTTCTCCACTCACAGTGTAATGCTTCCATAGTTTCCCCACACAGTATAATGCCTCCATAGTGCTTCCCCACACTATATAATGCCTCCATAGTGCCTCCAACACAGTATAATGCCTCCATAGTGCTTCCCCACACTATATAATGTCTCCATAGTGCCTCCAACACAGTATAATGCCTCCGTAGTGCCTCCCACACAGTATAATGCATCCATAGTGCCCCCACACAGAGTATAATGCCTACATAGTGCTTCCCCACACAATATAATGCCTCCATAGTGCCTCCCACACAGTATAATGCCTCCATAGTGCCTCCCACACAGTATAATGCCTCCATAGTGCCTCCCACACAGTATAATGCCTCCATAGTGCTTCCCCACACTATATAATGCCTCCATATTGCCTCCCACACAGTATAATGCCTCCATAGTGCCTCCCACACAGTATAATGCCTCTGTAGTGCCTCCCACACAGTATAATGCTTCCATAGTGCCTCTCACACAGTATATTGCCTCCATAGTGCCCCCACACAGAGTATAATGCCTCCATAGTGCTTCCCCACCCTATATAATGCCTCCATAGTGCCTCCCACACAGTATAATGCCTTCATAGTGCCTCCCACACAGTATAATGCATCCATAGTGCCCCCACACAGAGTATAATGCCTACAGAGTGCTTCCCCACACTATATAATGCCTCTATAGTGCCTCCCACACAGTATAATGCTTCCATAGTGCCCCCACACACAGTATAATGCCTCCATAGTGCTTCCCCACACTATATAATGCCTCCATAGTGCCTCCCACACAGTATAATGCCTCCATAGTGCCTCCCACACAGTATAATGCCTCCATAGTGCTTCCCCACACTATATAATGCCTCCATAGTGCCTCCCACACAGTATAATGCCTCCATAGTGCCCCCACATAGAGTATAATGCCTACATAGTGCTTCCCCACACTATATAATGCCTCTATAGTGCTTCCCACACAGTATAATGCCTCCATAGTGGTTCCCCACACTATATAATGCCTCCATAGTGCCTCCCACACAGTATAATGCCTCCATAGTGCCTCCCACACAGTATAATTCTTCCATAGTGCCCCCACACAGAGTATAATGCCTACATAGTGCTTCCCCACACTATATAATGCCTCCATATTGCCTCCCACACATTATAATGCCTCCATAGGTCTTCCCCACACTATATAATGCTTCCATAGTGCCTCTCACACAGTATAATGCCTCCATATTGCCTCCCACACATTATAATGCCTCCATAGGTCTTCCCCACACTATATAATGCTTCCATAGTGCCTCCCACACAGTATAATGCCTCCATAGTGCCTCCCACACAGTATAATGCTTCCACAGTGCCTCTCACACAGTATAATGCCTCCATAGTGCCTCTCACACAGTATAATGCCTCCATATTGCCTCCCACACATTATAATGCCTCCATAGTGCCTCCCACACAGTATAATGCTTCCATAGTGCCTCTCACACAGTATAATGCCTCCATAGTGCCTCCCACACAGTATAATGCCTCCATAGTGCTCCACTTACAGTGTATTGCTAACATAGTGCCATCCACACAGACTAATGCCCCCATAGTGCCTCCCCACATATTAGAATCCCCCATAGTGCCTCCCCACACAGTATTACAACTCCATTGCTCTTTCCCACACAGTATAATGCCCTCATAGTGCCCCCCGCACAGTATCATGCCCCCATAGTGTCCCCACACACATTATCATGCCCTCATAGTGCCTCCACACAATCCAACCGTTTGCGAGAACGGAGGTCCCGAACCCCCAGGTCGTCTTCACTGCACAGATACAGTTGAAACCAGGACATGATGCAGGCCTCCCTGAGCAGCGCGACATCGCTCAGAATCCGGGACTGTCCCACTGGATTAGGGACGGTTGGGAGGCATGCTATAACATTGCATGTAAATGCCTAAGTTAACGTAAATGCCTGGGCTAACGATTACTGCCAGATTGTTAGAGAGACATATTATTTATGATGAGATATTGGAGCGTATGGGGCCCATATACTGTTCTTGCACAGGGGCCCTCAGCTTTCTGTGTCCACTTCTGCTCTTGATGTCTAGTATTAGGCGCCAACAGAGGTTAGTAGAAAGTTTACAGAATACAGATTACCCAATTGTAATGGGGGAAGCGATAGTCAAATATCTTGGTGTCATTTGTTACCATGTTGAGGCTGCTAGCTTGATTATTGCCCTAATGAAATGTCAGGGCTTTATTTAACTGGTTACACCCTGACATTTTATTGATTCTTTACCTTCAGCCTGTGGATTTACTTTAATGGAATATTACATTGATTTTCTTGTAACGCTGTGGATAGAATAGATTGTGGTACAATTCTATTGATGTGGTTCCAAAAATATTTTAATTTATTTCTGTATCATAACAATTCAGTAATATCAATTGTATTATCCACTACAAATATAACACTGATCTATGGTGTTCTATAATAAAAATCCTTTTAATGTCTACTGAACTACTGTTACCCCATAATCATCAAATTAAAGGGGTTCCATTCTTATCACTAGAATATGCCATCAATATGTTATTGGTGCAGGTCCGACTGCTGGCCCCCCTTTTAGATTACAAGAACGAAATGAGGTTCTCATGTTTTCTAAAGCAGGGGAGGTCTGGTATTCTTTTTATCAACTACTGATAAATTGATCCTATGGCCTGATCCTTACAAAGCAACTGCATTTTAGGAGAACCATTCACCTGCCCATACATGTGCGGCTGAGTGCAACATGTAATGGGCAGGGCTGCACAAACCCTGGGGCACTTTACATTAATTTTTTTCCCTCCTCCGTTATTTAGATATCGGTGCCGTTATATTTGGCGCCCAATATTTAAATAATCCCCTGAACTGTCAATGGGGCGTGTAATGGCAAGGGGGCGTGTAACATGGATGTGCGATTGTCCAATCAGCTACGGACAGTATCACAGCAAAAGCTGGAGAGAGGAGAGCGTCTGCGCGCACACGCTCTCACTCTTCAGCTCTCGGCAGACAAGGACAAGACTGATCTCTCGTGAGAGATCGCAGTCTTGTACTTGTCTGCCAAACTGGCAAAGGGGCGTTTAATGGCAAGGGGGCGTGTCACTGCTGCAGACTGTGTAAGAGCTGGAGAGAGGAGAGTGCGCACGCGCACGTGCTCTCACTCTTCAGCTCTCAGCAGACAAGGACAAGACTGATCTCTTGCGAGAGACAGTGTAAGAGCTGGACAGAGGAGAGCGCGCATGCGATCACAGTCTTGTCCTTGTCTGCCGAGAGCTCATACACTGTCCGCAGCAGTGACACTCTCCCTTGCTATTACACACTCCCTTGCCAGTTCGGCAGACAAGTACAAGACTGTGTGATCTGTCGCGAGAGATCAGTCTTGTCCTTGTCTGCCGAGAGCTGAAGAGTGAGAGTGTGCACGCGCTCACACTCTCCTCTCTCCAGCTCTTGCTGTGATACTGTGCGTAGCTGATTGGACAATGGCACATCCATGTTACACGCCCCCTTGCCATTACATGCCCCATTGACAGTTCAGGGGCTTATTTAAATATCGGTCGCCAACTATAACAGCACCGATATCTAAATAACGGAGGAGGGTTGAAAAAATGTAAAGTGCCCCAGGGCTTGTGCAGCCTTGCCCATTACATGCTGCACTCAGCTGCACATGTATGGGCAGGTGAAAGGTTCTCTTTAAATCCCAAAACAGAATACTATTTCCCCATAACAGTATATGCCAGATGTCCCAATAACAGTGTGTGCCAGTTACGGATACCTCATAACAATGTATGCAGCCCACTTTTTCCCCATAATAGTCTATGCAAACCACAGATGCCCTCATAACAGTGCATGTAACATCCAAAAACAGTATTCGAGCCACCAATGCTTCTAGAACAAGTTGCCGACCACAGATGCCCCTATAAGAGCATGCCAGCCACAGATGCCCTCATCACTGTTTACCAGATGTCACAGATACCCTCATAACAGGATGACACAGAGACTTTGAAATGGCTTTATTTCCCTTTCCAGAGTTATAGGTTTCAACAAGTTTTCTATGGTTTATTTCCATTTTCGTAACGTTTTTGCTGTAATTACAAAAATGGTTCAATATATAGTGGAATTGATCAGTATTGGCTGCAATGAAGCTTGGATCTGCTCAAACAATTGAACGAAATTGTTCCAATCACTTTTTTCACGTGGTCGATATGGGTGTTGTCACTACTGCCATTTTCTTATGGAAAAATTATACAGCCCTGTAATAGGATATTTGCCAGTCAGCAAAATGCCAGTGAATCAAGATTTTATAGTGCCGCTCATCTCTATTCTTTACATAACGGCAGCAATAATTCAAAATATATTTTATGCAATTATTTAAAGGGGTGCTCCACTTTGATCAATTCCTACGTGTTAGAAAGGCCCCTTGACAATAAACTGGTCACAAAGTCTCCCCTTGCTGGGACCCTTAGTGATTAGCTGTAATCTGTGGGGAAACCTGGCAGTAAGTGTTCAATTTTCCTGCAGCGCCACCACAGGGGAAATTAAGTAGTACACAGTGCCAGTGCATATCAATGCATTATTTGTGTAATACAGGACAGGACAGGACAGGTCCTCCAGAGCGAGAGACGCTTTTTGTAACCGCTCTCCACTCTGGCCAAAGGATGAGGATCCTAAACAGAGAACCCCTCTCTATTAACTCAAAATTCCATAATATTATATTTAAAAATAGATTTTATATACTGGACAACCCCTTTAAGTTCCTAATATTCAATTTTGTAATAGTCGTTGTGATCAATATACAATAACGTGGGAAATCTGGAAGGGGGCACATACTTTTTCACAATACTGTACACACGTATACGTTTTTGCTTGGAGTGCAATCTTTTTTTACCGAAGTTGCCAGACCATACGTTTGAAATAAGGTGAATAATAGTTTTGAAAGAGTGACAATTGAAGTCGGTGTTAGGGAAGTTATCTTTTATGACGTCTAACTAGCAATTGTTGGAATGGATACTCCAGTACTATTTGCAGCACCTACAATCTCTCTCTCTTTGTTCTTTGACGTTAAGCCTGTAATTTGGCTCGATCATACGGTAATTAAAATGTAACATTGTAGTTTCATATGACCAAAATAGAATAGAAATAGAATTTAAAACAGAAATGACTCATTTAGAATTTGGATTCTAACCTTCTGTAATTGCTGTAAAGTCATGGACCGGGTCTGCTGTGTTAAAGATTTGTGGATCAGGTTTATCTGTTGCCTTGGAGAAGAAAAGGACTATGATCCAGCGCTCGTGCATAAATAAAAGGAATCACGGTTCCAATTTTATTGTATAACAAATTTTAATATTGTAAATCAAACTGCAAAAGGGTGAATTGCATTTGTAGTTCGCCTACGCGTTTCAAACACCTGCAGTGTTTTTCATCATGGCATGTATAATTATCTGGTGCCTTCCTTGTAAATAAAATTATACTTTACATTAATATACAAAGTATTTACCAGGGGCAAAAATGAAGCTCGCTTAACCCTAAATCTAAATATCTTGGCAAAGGCACTTGTTACTGGCACCTAGGGGAAAAATGTCCATCAGCCCCCCCCCCCACCCCCACCCCCCCCAGTTACCCCCTGGCCACATTGAGTCAGTGATATTCAATGTAGTATAATTGGATACCAAATTTCCAGCAAGTCAGTTTATCAAATTTCTGTCCTTGGGCTTTCTTGGCCCCACAATGTCCTCCTTTTGGTACCAAGTTGTTTTTAGGTCCACAATGTAGTGTTGATGAATTACTTAGTATAGCTTTATAGCAGAGTTCCAAATCCCCTGTGTAGACATAAATTTAAAACATAACATTCTGTCTGCCTGCAGCCACCACTAGAGGGAGCTTACAAGCTTACTGCATACTGTGTTATTATTGAGTTCAATATTATCTCTTAACCTACTGGCGACTGTGTTTATGTAGAACGGGCTGAGGAGCTGACCACGATCCTTATGCAGCGGGTGATATATTACAGCTGACACCCTACTCTAATGGCCGGGATCGGAGATAACTCTGATACCGGCCGCTTAACCACTTAGATGCTGCGATCTATAGCGATCGAAGCATCTAAGCCGTTAGACAGAGGGGGAGACATCCTCTGTCACCCTATCGTCCACCCTGTGATGCAAATGAGGCGTGCCAATGGGTTGCCATTACATCCGGGTGCTTAGTGAAGACCTCCAGCTCTGCCATCTTGGTCCTCCTATTAGAAAAATGTTCAAGAATAAATATATATATATACATAAAATATTTAAAAGTAAAAAAAACCCTTTCCCATTTTCTACGTAAAATAATGTAAATAATAAAAAATAAAATATAATTGGAATCCGTAACAATACAAACTAAAATTATATAATGTTATTTAGATTTAAAGCCCTCACACCCCCTCCTTAAACGCAAATCTAAAAAAGTTAGGGCTCTCAGAATATGGCGACACAAACATATTTTCTTTTAACAAATTCTTATTTTGTTAAAGTAGTAAAACATAAAAAAAACTATAGAAATTTGGTAACGCCGTAATCGTAATGACCCGCAGGATTATGTTACCATGTCATTTTTTTACCGCATGGTAAACGCCATAAATTTTCAAGGCAGAACCCAAAAATCTATGGTTGTTGTTTTTTTTCATGAATTAATGTTTTTTTTTCCTTCTACCCCATAAAAAATTATTCTACTTTTTTTCAGTACATTATATGGTACAGTTAATGGTGCCATTAAAAATACATCGCGTCCCGCTGAGAAAGATGCTCTTAAACGGCTATTTTAACAAAAAATAAAAACATTATTGCTCTTGGAATGCGGAGAGGAAAAAACTGAAATTAATTTTTTTTTAAGGGTAAGTTCACACAAAGATTTTTGACACGTTTTTTTGATGCGGAAACTGCATCGGAAAACGCGCCAAAAAAACGGCCGAAAATGCCTCCCATTGATTTCAATGGGAGGTGGAGGCGTTTTTTTCCCTGCGAGCGGAAAAACCGTCTCGCAGCAAAAAGAAGCGACATGCCCTATCTTTGGGCGTTTACGTCTCTGACCCCCCCCCCCCCATTGACATCAATGGTAGGCAGAGAAAGCTTATTTTACTGCCTTTTTTGCCCACGGCGCTCAATGGCCGCGGGCGAAAAACACAGCGAAAATCGGCGTGCAGGCAGAGCAAAATCTGCCTCATAATTCCAAACGGAATATTGAGGCAGATTTTCTGCCTGCAAAAAACTCTGTGTGTACCCAGCCTTACAAATATAATAATCTCCTCTGCTCTGTCTCACATTGAATGGAGGTCACGGGGGAAGGGGCAAAGTAAATACTTTGAAAGGGTAATTTATTGCAATGTCACGTTGGCTTTTCACTAGACTAGAATATGTATGTATTTATGTCCTGTTGCTTATATAACACTAACATTTTCTGCAGCACTGTACAGGGACTGTCACAATTCACATCAGTCCCAGTCCCCGCGCACAGGGGACAATTTCATAGGAAGCCAATTAATCTATCAGTATGTTTTTGGAGGGTGGTTGTAAATCAGAAAATCCGGATTTTCGTAACTTACAGACAAAGGGAGATTCAAACCCAGGACTCCATCGCTGCAAGACAACAGTATTAACCACTGAGCCACCGAGCGGTAAATTTCATAGGTTACCTTTAAATAACTGATAGGAATTACCAGACATTTCAGGTTGCTGCTTCATAACACTACCATGATTGTTCTAGAGTAAAAGTTGTAACAATTTCCAGATGGCACAAATGTTTATTCATTACCGCTTGACAATATGTAGAAATATCTGGAATATTTTGCTCCCTCAAGTGAGGATAAGTGCTGGTGCTGCAGAGCGAGCGCCTCTTGCATTGTGAGTTAAAAGCTATTTCTACCTTCTCATCAGTCACCTGACATTCCAGAACAAGCGCTTCACAACTTCCAAAAATATTGGCATACCGGCCACTGAGTCGGCAAATACGATCACGATTGTGTGCAAGTGACATCATGAGCTTCAATAAGCCAGGATCTCCATTATAGGTGAATGCTAAGAAGACATGGGAAGGACTGAACACAACAAGTGACTGCCCCTCAATGGGTCCATCAGATAAATCCAATGGCTACGACTACATGGCATCTTTTAATTGCCTGTAGCCTTACCACTTGGCATAGCAGCTGACCTACTGCAACACAAGATGCCATTTAATTGGGGTAACATGCCTATTGATTTGGGTTACCCTGAACGTTTAACCCCTTATGGACTGAGCCATTTTTTTATTTTTTATTTTCGTTTTTCACTCCCCACCTTCCAACATTAATAACTTTTTTATTTTTCTGTCAATAGAGTGGTGTGAGCGCTTATTTTTGTGCAGAGGTGTTGTCGTTTTTAATGTCAATGGCAAAATTTAAAGTACCATATAATGTACTGGGAAACGGACAAAAAAATATTTTGCGGGCTGAAATTGGAAAAAACTGCCATTCCTACATTCTTTTTTGTTTTTACGGCTTTCACCGTAAAAACGACAACTTAACTTTATTATGTGGCTCAATACGATTACGGTAATACCAAATTTATATAGGTTTTGTTTAATACTTTACTACTTTAAAAAAAAAAAACTTTTTGTTAAAAAAAAAATTGTTTCGTTTCACCACATTCTGAGAACTTTTTATTTTCTGTGGATTGAGCATCGTGAGGGCTTATTTTTTTGTGGGACGAGCTCTAGTTTTTATTGGTACCATTTTTTGGTAGATGTAACATTTGATCACTTTTTATTTATTTTTTAGAGCTAAGGTGACCTGTTCCCAGTAAAAAAAATGTTTTACCTGCACCGGCCTCCCAGTGTTAATGTTGGTTGGGCCAGCGGTTTATCAGCATAGCGGCAACCTAATCTGGACGTGTCTTTTAACAATGCCATAAACCAGCATATATCAGATGACATTCTGGACATCTATTTTGTATGTCCTTAGATGATGCATTACATTTTATTACATTGAAAGCATTTAAAAACATTTCAGATGTCATTATTGAATAGATAGTACTTTTAGTAAAATTGCAAGTGAAACAGACCGTCCTTAGGCTGAAAAAAAAAAAGAATAATTCTATCAGAGAGATAGCACAAATGTTAGGAGTGGCCAAATCAACAGTTTGGTACATTCTTGAAAAAAAAAAAGAGCGCACTGGTGATCTCGTGAACTCCAAAAGGCCTGGACGTCCGCTGAAGACAACAGTGGTGGATGATCGCAGAATCCTTTCAATGGTGAAGAAATACCACTTCACAACATCTACCCAAGGGAAGAACACTCTCCTGGAGTAGGTGGATCAGTATCTAAGTCTACCATAAAGAGAAGACTTCATGAGACCAAATACAGAGGTTCACCACAAGTTGCAAACCATTAATCAGTCTCAAAAACAGAAAGGCCAGATTAGACTTTGCCAAACAACATCTAAAGAAGCCAGTCCAGTTCTGGAACAGCATGAAACTAAGATCAACCTGCACCAGAATGATGGGAGGAAGAAAGTATGGAGAAGGCTTGGAACGGCTCATGATCGAAAGCCACCACATCCTCTGTAAAATATGGTGGGGGCAGTGTGATGGCATGGTGGGGGCAGTGTGATGGCATGTGCACGCACGGCTGCCAAAGGCACTGGGTCACTAGTGTTTATTGATGATGTGACTGAAGACAGAAGCAGCCGGATGAATTCTGAAGTGTCACGTTGGGTACGTGGATCCACTGGGCTGTACCGCTTTGACGGTATGGCAGCTGGCCAACCGGACACAGGTCACAGTCTATAGTTCGTATAGTGTACCTGTGGTACCTCAGACAGTATCAAGACATGCTCGGCTGGGACTAGGCAGCAGGCAGGCTCCAGGAGTGGTGTAGCAAAACAGGCGTAGTATACAGCACAGCACGACTTCAGCTCAACATGGTACTTGACCAGGATAGCACGGGATACAGGTTACAGGTAGCAGGAACGGGAAACACTGGGAACTGGGAAACACTAGGAGACCATTTGCTTAGACAGACTAGGGTATGACAACAACGCTCAGGCATTGCAGGGAGGGGCACAACCCTTCTTATAGCCCAGGGTGCTCTGGGAGCAATCAGCTCAATCTCCCACCTCTGTGCGCTTTGGCTCCTTAAGTATGGACTGAGCTCGCGAGCGCACCCTGGTGGTCACTATGGAACAGGACGGCCGCATGTGCAGATATCTCTGGAGAGAAGGACGTCGACTGGATGGAAGGAGTTCGTGGTCAGCGACGTTACATGAAGTGTTCAGGGATATACTTTCTGCTCAGATTCAACCAAATGCAGCAAGGTTGATGGGACGTCGCTTCACAGGACAGATGGACAATGACCCAAAATATAATGCGAAAGCAACACAGGAGTTTATAAGGCAAAGAAGTGGAATATTCTGCAATGGCCAAGTCAATCTCCAGATCCCAACCCGATCGGGCTGCATTTCACTTGCTTAAGACAAAGCTTAACCACTTAATGACCAGCCTATTTTAAACCTTAATGACCAAGCCATTTTTTACGTTTTTCCATCGTCGCATTCCAAGAGCTATAACTTTTTTATTTTTGCGTCGATATAGCTGTATAAGGTCTTGTTTTTTGAGGGACAAGTTGTATTTTTTAATAGCACCATTTTGAGGTACATATTATTTATTGATTAACACTCTTTTTCGCGTCCTAAATCTACACCATTTACCGTTTACTGCGTGGTATAAATAACACAATAACTTTATTCAGCGGGTTGTTACGATTGCAACGATACCAAATTTGTATAGATTTTGCATGTTTTACTACTTTTACACAGGAAAAACGCTTTTTTTTCAAAATTATGTTTTTGTGTCTCCATATTTGAAGAGGCATAACTTTTTTATTGTTTCGCCGATGCACTTTTATGCGGCCTCTTTTTTTGCGGGACAACTTGTAGTTTTTATTGGTACCATTTTGGAGTAGGTGCGACTTTTTGATCACTTTTTATCACATTTTTTTAAAGTCAGGATTCAAAGAAAACCGCAATTTTTCCATAGTTTTTTATTTAATTTTTTACGGCGTTCACCGTGCGGGTTAAATAATGTAATACATTTATAACCTAGAAGAGGAGGATGCTATAAAGACACATGATGTACAAAGAGTAGAAAAATACTTTATTAACATACATGATGTAAAACAGTAGACAATGTATAACAACAAAAGAATCCATAGACCAACAGTTTAAAAGGGACACAAGACTGGGTGTCTATCAAATATACATAAATAGCAGATAAATATCTATGATTCAACTTCCAGAAAAGGACATATGCAATGCGAGGCCAAAAGGTGAGAGATGTATTTATATAAATGTGTGGGAAAAAGATAGATCCCACGGTATTATAACAAATTTATCAAATGGCCGTTGTATATATAGCACTAAACAAAGGTGAACAGGCCATGCATATAGTAAAGCATAAATATACACAGCAATAATTTTGTACATATATAGACACTATACGCATAGACAAATAGATACTGGAAGAGAAGTGAATGGATATACAATAAGAATGGCGTAATTACATGGGATGAAACATACCCATCTTAGAATGCCAGGAGAGACACACACAGCCAGCGTCCACCCCCAACGCGCGTTTCGGCGCAAATGCCTTAGTCTGGGGGTGGCGTTAGAACGTGAACAGGGGCCATTTAAGTGAGTCATAACCAATGAGGGAAAGCCTGCATCACCTGCAATATGTTCCAATAAGCCACACTGCATGATTATCGGTCGCTGTATCCTGGACCGTAAGGTGGCCACGCCTCCGAAAACGCCAGCCACGAGGCGCCGGAACCGGAAACACGCGACCGCGTCAGAAGACACGGTCACGTGGATGCAGAAACTGACGCGTCACGGGTGACGAGAAACAGAGGCTGGTCACCCCGGACCAATGAAAGAGCGACACAGTGAGGCAGGATACATAAAGCGCAGGTAAATAAGATATGCTGCCAGAGGAGAAAAGATCGTTATGTAGTGCATTTATTTTGTACAATCGATGTATATACTAGGATCGTTAGACCACATATCAATTTGTTAAGACAGTCATATTTAAAGGTTGTATGTAAATTATTTTTGCAAAGTATCCACACAGAAAAAGGGTTAGTATAATAGTGCGCTAATACATTGAAATAGTGGTAAAATATGCAAATATATGTATGTAAATGAGGATGTGAAAAAAGGAAAGAAAATAAATAAAAGTGAGGACACATGAAAGTGTATGTGCAACAAGAAGTGAAAAATAAAAATAAATGGAATGAATGAAAGAATAAATATGTGAATGAAGATTGAAGTCAATATATATATATAAATAGATCAATGGGTTGACAAGGAACTACATGTGGCACGAAAAAAAGGAAGGGAAGTGCCATAACAATAAGTGGGCAACAATAAAGTGAAAGTGTATGAAATATCAGTGATATATAGTGAAAGAATATATGCAAAAAGGATGTAATACATTTATAGTCGGGGTCATTACGGACGCGGCAATACCAAATATGCGTAACTTTTTAACTTTATTTTGTTTTTTTAATAGTAAGGGTATGTGCACACACACTAATTACGTCCGTAATTGACGGACGTATTTCGGCCGCAAGTAGTGGACCGAACACAGTGCAGGGAGCCGGGCTCCTAGCATCATAGTTATGTACGATGCTAGGAGTCCCTGCCTCTCCGTGGAACTACTGTCCCGTACTGAAAACATGATTACAGTACGGGACAGTTGTCCTGCAGAGAGGCAGGGACTCCTAGCATCGTACATAACTATGATGCTAGGAGCCCGGCTCCCTGCACTGTGTTCGGTCCGGTACTTGCGGCCGAAATACGTCCGTCAATTACGGACGTAATTAGTGTGTGTGCACATACCCTAAAGCAGTTTGTAAGGGGAAAAAGTGGGTTTTTCTTTTTTCACATTTTTTTTTAATTAACTTTATTTAACTTTTTTTTTACTTTTTTACTAGTCCCCCTAGGAGACTTTAATATGCGATCATCCGATCGCTATTATAATACACTGCAATACTTTTGTATTGCAGTGTATTACTGCCTGTCCGTTTAAAACGGACAGGCATCTGCTAGGACATGCCTCTGGCATGACCTAGCAGGCATTCACTACAGGCAGACCTGGGGGCCTATATATACTTATATCGATCTCACACGGTAGAGCAGGGACGCCCCCAGCCCTCAGCTACATCTGGCAGCTGAGAGAGAGCAGGGAGATTTGACAGCTCCCTGCTCTGTTTATTTATCCTGATGCAGCGTCGTAAAAAGGCATATGCATCAGAATAAAGCTCATTAGTGGCCGCCGTGAAAAGGCGTATTGGCGATCACTAACGGGTTAAGGCAGAAAGACCCACAAACAAGCAACAACTGAAGACAGCTGCAGTAAACGTCGGGCAAAGCATCACAAAGTAGGAAACCGAGAGTTTGGTGATGTCCATGGGTTCCAGACTTCAGGCAGTCATTGCCTGCAAATGATTCTCTACAAAGTTACTACTAATGTTAATTTTGTCCAATTACTTTTGAGCCCCTGAAATGTAGGAAAATGTGTAGAAAAATTGTTGCAATTAATAAACATTTCTCAGGATATTTTTGTTCAACCTCTTGAATTAAACCTGAAAGTCTACACTTCAATTGCGTCTCATTTGTTTCCTTTCAAATCCAATGTGGTGGCAGCAGAGCCCAAATCATGAAGATTGTGTCACTGTCCAAATAATTCTGGCCCGTACTGTACCTGACTGAAATCAAACTGTGATGTCATAGTGGCTTGCCTGGCTGAACCCTACCTGTGATGTCATAGCGGCTTCTGGCTGAACCCTACCTGTGATGTCATAGCAGCTTGCCTGGCTGAACCCTAGCCGAGATGTTATAGCAGCTTACATGACTGAAACTCACTCAAATTTAGACCATGTGTTCTACCATCTTTCGATTACTAAATAAGAGATAATTTCAGTTAATGCAGGGTGTTCACCCACTATATTATATCGAGATATAAGTATCATGCTATTTATTTCAGCGGCTGATCTTTTTTTTTTCCCATTGCCGACTAAAGTCAACATGGAAAATGTCTGTACTATGTGAACGGGTTTACGGAAACCTCATTCACATACATGGGATGCCACACTTCTCACCCCTGTAAATGTGCCCAATACATTCCGAGAGGGGACAGTGTTGGCCAAACCTTGGTTGCACAACATTAGCAGATATATTTTTGTATTTGGGGATATTCTTTTTTCTTTAAGGGACTTCTGGAGATGTATGAGAAACTGTAGCGTTTTGTTCACATTTTGTATTTTGCGCATTAAGGGAGACAGAATATCAGCTTCAAACACCATAACCAGTGACCCATAACTATGATTGCACAACCACATAGAAATGTGGATTTCTTCAGAATGACATGAAAAATAATTATTTAAAGAGTATTCCATTTCCAGGTTGATATTTTTATCTTTGCACTGCAGAGACCTTTCCTGCTAGTTTCCGAACTGTAGAACTGAAAGTCGTAATCCCTTAGGACATTGTATGTATTGCATGCCTAGAGGATGTCGGAACCAATTTACAGTCAAGCAAGCGTATTTAAAGTACATGTTTAAATGTCAAGGATAATCACATTGGAAAATAATAATAAAATTCATAATATATATAATGTTTTATATACAAACAACAATGTTGCCCTGTGTGGTACCTTCTTTTAGTGCCCCCCTTCCCCATATGGTGTTTTGCCATACAGTGTACAAGTACAATACAGTGCTGAAATACTACTACCATACAGTGATCAAATAATACCACCATACAGTGCTGAAATACTACCACCATATAGTGAACAAATAATACTACCATACAGTGACCAAATAATACCACCATACAGTGCTCAAATAATACCACCATACAGTGCTCAAATAATACCACCATATAGTGAACAAATAATACCACCATACAGTTCTCTAATTCTACCACCATACAGTGCTAAAATACTACCACTATATAGTGAACAAATAATACCACCATACAGTGCTCAAATAATACCACCATACAGTGCTCAAATAATACCACCATATAGTAAACAGATAATACTACCATATAGTGACCAAATAATACCACCATACAGTGCTCAAATAATACCACCATACACTGCTCAAATACTACCACCATATAGTAAACAGATAATACTACCATATAGTGACCAAATAATACCACCATACAGTGCTCAAATAATGCCACCATCACATAATAACAGCTTTCTAGTTAATAACCGTGCTATACAATAAATAATAACATTTCTGGTGGTCTCAAATGCCCTTCAGGGGTCCGTGTGGTACCTCCTTTAGCAGGGTTGGCAGATGCGCAACTGCACTGTTTAACTGGTTGTCGACACAGGACGAGTATGCTCGTCCTGAGCAGCGAGCACTTCGCGCATTAGGACGAGCATACTCGTCCTGTGTGACAGCCGTCTGTGCCGTCTCTGTGTGTGCGATCGAGAGCGGGGCAACGGCTGTAATACACAGCCACGACTCCGCTCTGACAGCGGAGAGGAGAGAAACATCTTCCCTCCGCTGTTAACCCTTTGAACGCCGCGATGACAGCTGATCGCGGCGTTCAAAGAGGGGGGACTGCACATTGATCGCGTCACAGAAGATAACTGTGACGCGATCAAAGCCCACAACTCGTATGGCCAGACAGCCCAGGGTCCAGTGAAGGACCCCAGGGCTGTCTGAACATATTTCCTGTTAGGGCATACTGAGGTATGTCCTAACAACTGCCTGTGTACGATCAGTAACAGGCTAATGTACTGGCATATAGATCTATGCCAGTACATTACAGTTACAAAATAAAAATCAAAATGATAAATCCCTTTATGGGATTAAAAAAAAAAGTTAAATGAATGTAAAAAAAAAATAATGGTAAATAAATAAATAAAAAGTAAATAAAATACACAGAAACACACATTTTTTATAATAAATAAACTTTTTAAAATATAAGTCCCAAAACATGAAATAATATAGACGTATTTGGTATCGCCACGACCGTAACAACCTGTACAACAAATGTATAACATTATTTATGATGATCGGTGTATGGTGTAAAAAAAAAAATATTAAAACTGCTGCGCAACTGCTTTTTTTCTGCATTTTAATCTAATTAAAAATTTATAGAATTTAAACGATAATGTATTTGTACCAAAAAATGGTACGTACATAAAGTACAACTCGTCCCGCAAAAAACAAAGTCTCATACAACTACGTCGTACAAAAAATTAAAGCGTTATGAGCGTCGGGATGCAAAGAGGGAAATTTAAAAAAAATTGCTCTGTCCTCAAGGCTAAAATTGGCCGTGTCCTTAAGGGGTTAAACACCCCCTAAGGCCAGCCATGGTGATGGCATATCCTAGCGATATGCCATCACTTACTTTATTAGGAAAACCGCTTTAACACAATTTATCTCTCCGCAGTTTAAGTAGATGCCCAGTTGTGGTTACTACTGATGGGTATTGCTTCCTTGTTATTTACTTTCTTGGCCTGACTATTTTTTAGCTCTTATTCATTTAGGCATAGCTATGGACAGTGACTTTAGTTTACATGCATTGTCTAATGGGTGACTGTGGTAGTCTGACACATCTCCCCACTGATAGAGTCTCATTCTTCTGCTCTGCTCATCCCTCATGCTTAAAACTGCAGCTTCCCCTGCAGAGATTGGCTATTTTTTTAGATTTACAAGCCTATCACAAGCTCACCAGGGAATCAGTGTTCTGAAAGTTTATATTACAGCAAGGACTGAAACATAATAGACAAAAACATAATTGAGTAAAGGTTTTCAGGCACCTGGCACACCTGATACACCTTTAACACATGAAATTCAGAGTTGATTAATTTCTTAATATATCTGTATAGCGGAGCTCAGTTTTTCTGATACAGAGCTCCAAATTTACTGCATAAATAGAGAGTTAAAGGATAACCAAACTTTCAGAAAACTTCTGACATGTCATAGTGACATGTCAGAAGTTTTGATCGGTGGGGGTCTGAGCACTTAGATGCCCATCGATCGCTAAAATGAAGAGGCAGAAGTGCTCGTGTGAGCGCTCAACCGCTTAGTTTCTGCTCGTCTTTTTTCGGAAAGCCGAGCAATTGGTGTACGGGCTTATAGACTTTCTATTGAGTCCGTACACCATTACCTCGCCTTCCCGAGAAAAGCCGACCAGAAACTAAGCAGCTCAGTGCTCAACCAAGCTCTTCTGATGTTTTGTTTTAGCGATCGGTGGGGGTCTCAGTGCTCAGACCCCTACCGATCAAAACTTCTGACACGTCACTATGACATATCAGATGTTTTCTGAAAGTTTAGTTACCATTTAAATGGTAAAATTATAGCTGCCTGCAGTCACCAATAGGAGGGGCTGAGGAGCTTACTGCATACTGTTTAATAATTAGGTTAAATGCATAAATAGTATGCAGTAAGCTCCTAAATGCCCCTTAGTGGTGACCATGGGTGGCAAATATATTAAGAAATGAATCAACGCAGAATTTTCAACCCATTTAGACATCAAAAAAATTGTATTTAAAAATGGGCATTTACTTTAAGTCAATTTCAGCTAAATTCTCACCTTTTCTCACTTTTCTATTGTTTGCTTTTCAAAGAAAATGACTGATGTGTCTATTTCCCGGAGAAAAAATCTTAAATGCTTAAATCTTAATCTGGACTGGTAAACAAAGAGCATGGGGAAAAAAAAGATGATCGTGGCTTTAATTCTTCATCGTTAGGACTAGATTATAACATATTTATACTATAATAGTATATCTGTCTACTATTATTATGTTATATCCTAACGTGTCATTTACAGTCAAAGTTTCTATATACAAACATTCACTGAAGCAGTAATTGGAGGCATAATGGACAGAAACAGGTGGTCTTAGTAACCCCCTTGGGCTATGTCCAGATGGAGTCCTACTACTAGCTCTTCTTCTACTAGTACTCAATTGAAAAATCCCAGTTATCCTTTTACCTCAGACCAGAATTATTGAAAATGAAGCCGTGATTTATTTCTCAGATCCTCATAGACAATTAATGAAGAAATGTCCAAAATTTTCTGCAAGTGAAGCTGAGTAGTCAAGAGTGTAAAGATGTAGTTCCTATTTATTACATATGATTATATTTTTATATTTATTATAGCTTAGGCCTAACGCACACTGTCGTACTATGTCTCCGTGTGATATAAATCTGTAATGTGGTGCCTATTGTATTTTATGGGTCCATACTGTACCTCCACCTGCTCCATTGTATTCCATAAAAAGGTAGAGAGACCGCAAGAACACGCAGTTATCCAGGTATCAAAAAAAGGTTTCTTTATTTCACCATAAACTCCATTGTATTCCATGTTATGGGGGTATTCTACCTTAGAAGCGTAAAGCATTCATTTACTATGCTTTTAAGGGGTTGTTTAAATTTAGAAAAGAACAGTCTGCTTCATATCCACAAGTCACTCACCAAATTAAATAGTTACATAGTTAGTACGGTTGAAAAAAGACACATGTCCATCAAGTTCACCCAAGTTGCAGTGCTGGTTGCTGCTTCTGGCTCCTGCAGACTCTAAGGGTATGTTCACACGGCTTATTTACGGACGTAATTGGGGCGTTTTAGCCCCGAATTACGTCCGAAAATGCGGCTCAATAGCGTCGGCAAACATCTGCCCATTCATTTGAATGGGTCTTACGATGTTCTGTTCCGACGGTCATTTTTTTTACGCCCCGCTGTCAAAAAGACGCCCACGTCAAAGAAGTACCTGTCACTTCTTCAGACGTAAATGGAGCCGTTTTCCATTGCCTCCATGGAAAAACAGCTCCATTTACGTCCGTAATGGACGCAGCGAAAAGCCATTATGGCTGAAATTACGGAGCTGTTTTCTCCTGAAAACAGCCCCGTAATTTCAGCCGTAACGGACGCTGCCGTGTGAACATACCCTAAGGGTATGTTCACACGTAGTGACCAAAAACGTCTGAAAATACGGAGCTGTTTTCAAGGGAAAACAGCCCCTGATTTTCAGACGTTTTTGAGCAACTCGCGTTTTTCGCTGCGTTTTCGTGGCGTTTTTTATGGCTGTTTTTTTAGCTGTTTTCATTGGAGTCTATGAGAAAACGGCTCCAAAAACGTCCCAAGAAGTGTCCTGCACTTCTTTTGACGAGGCTGTAATTTTACGAGCTGTCTTTTGACAGCGACGCGTAAAATGACAGGTCGTCGGCACAGTACATCGTAAGACCCATTGAAAATAATGGGCAGATGTTTGCCGACGTGTTGGAGCCATTTTTTCAGACATAATTCGAGGCGTAAAACGCCTCCATTACGTCTGAAAATAGGTCGTGTGAACCCAGCCTTAGATCTTCCACCGCTACGGCACGCCTGGATTAAGTTTCTGCCTCCTCCTCACACGTCACTCCAGATGCAACATGAATTCATACCCCTGACCAGATCCTTAAGTTAATTCAGACTCCCATCCAGATTCCTAAACTGATTCAGAACCCTAAATGAATTTACACCCCCAATCAGACCACCATATTAATTTAGTCTCCTGACCATTCCCCTAAATTAATTCAGACCCCAAGCAGACTCCTAAATTAATTCAGACCCCCGACCAGACCCCTAAATTAATTTACACCCCCAATCAGACCCCCAGATTAATTCAGTCTCCTGACAAGACCCCTAAATTAATTCAGACCCTCCACCAGACCCCTAACCAGACCCCTAAATCAGACCCCCAACCAGACCCCTAAATTAATTCATATCCCCAATTAGACACCTAAATTTATTCAGACCAGACCACTAAATAACACTCCCAAATGAATTCAGACTCACGATCAGAACCCAACCAGACCCCTAATTTAATTTAGATTTGAGACCAAACCCCTAAATTAACTCAGAACCCCAACCAGATGGCTAAATTAATTCAGACCCCTTATTAAAACTCATACCCCCGACTGACTTCTAAATTAATTCAGACCCCCCCAACCAGACCCCTAAATTCATTCAGACCCCTGACCAGAGCACTAAATTATTTAACACTCCGAAATTAATTCAGACTCATGCAGACTAAACCCCTAAATTCATTTGGACCCCAGACCAGACCCCAACATTAATTCAGACCCCAGACCCCTAAATCAATTCATAATCCCAACCTGAGCCCTAAAGTCAAACCCCAAACCCCTATTTTAATTCAAACCCCCAATGAGACCCCTAAATTAATTTACACCCCAGACCAGATCCCCCAAAAAATTCAGACCCCTATGTTCTGTACTTACCGCTCCCGGGTCCTCCTTCCTCCACTTCCATTTGGGTGCCTTTTCTTCTCTGGCACTGGGACCCGTGTAAAGGGGCCCACCTGCCAGCGCTATCCACTGCTGCCACTGCCCAAAGTTAGATTGAAGAAAGGAATGGGCCCCATTATATTGCAGGGCCTGTTTCCTTCTCCAAAGTAACAAACGCTGGGGGTCTTCTTCCCAAGACTGACGCTGGTGTCAGCATATTGTGTGCGACACGGCATACGTCATGACGCCAGCGTCAGGACGTTATATGCTATGTCGCACATAAAGTTAAAGCTACCCAGCGTCAGTCAGTTTTGTACTTTCTTTTCTTTTTTTTTTGACCGGGCCCCTGACGGAAGTACCAGCTGCACTGTCCTTATTCCGTCCCTGGTGACAATTACCTTCATCTTTTGTTTTGGAGAAGATTGAATAATGAAAAATAACTGGGGGAGGAGAAGAGGGTAACATTATGTTGTTTATTCTCTATTCATACTTGTGAGTTCCAGTGTTTTTGACAGTAAGAATAGTGTAGTCTGCTGTGCTATTCTTGCCATTTTAAATTAAAAGGTTATTCCCAACTGAATTTATTTTGGCATATCAACAGGATATGCAATAAATGTCTTATAGATGCGGGTCCCAAATCTGTGACACGGACCTATCTACATAAGGGGTCCCTGCCTCTTGAGACCACCGCATTCAGGCAGAGAATAAATGAAGAGGTATAAGTGGAGACGCACATGTGCGAGAATAAATGGAGAGAAACATGTGCGAGGATTTTTCCATTCGTTCCATTGAGAGTTATGGAAATAGCCAAACCCGCTTCTCATAAGTTGGGAATACCGCTTTAATTTTGGATTGAATTAATGAATTCACTTTTTGTTTTCAACTCAAACAGAAAGTTCCTCATGCCAACTTCAAAGGGGTATTCCCAACTTAGACATTTATGGCATATCAACAGGATATGCCATACATGTCTGATAGATGCGGGTCCCACCTCTGGGACCTGCACCTATATCGAGAACGGTGGTCACTCGGCCCCCGTTTTGTCCGATGCAGCGGCTGCTGTCTGCAGATTCCAGACGGGGACTAGGAGAGAGAGTGCCACAGTTCTCTCCATTTTGTTCAATGGGAGTTATGGAAAAAGCCAAGCAAGCGTGCGACCCCCCCTCTCCTCTAGTCTCCTACTGGATTTGGCACCAGGCAAAATGGGTTAGGTCCCAGTGCTGGTACCCGCATCCATCAGATATTTATGGCATATCCCGTGGATAGACCAGAAATGTCTAGGAATACCCCTTTAACCTTTCAAATTAATCTTGACCTCAGATATACTATACCATTCACAGGGTCCTTTGTGGTTACTTCGGTGCCTGAAATGATGTACTTGCTATATTCTGATTTTAATGCATGAATCATCAAACCATGGACTCATGACACAACTGACAAAAGGCATTTCATTATGTGGTATTGTCGCCAAATGTGTCACAAGGAAGTGATCCAACCTAGAGATGTTTAATGAGCTGCTAGATTCTGTTGTAAATCTGACTTTGAGCTGCCATGGGATCTTAGACTCACCACTGCAATGACCTGGATTTCCATGTAAATACTGTAGAAACCTTTATATTCTTCCATATAATTAAAGAAGTACCCTTTAAGACTACAGCATACAGTCAAGCTAATTTACAAAGCCCAGCTGATGCCTGCTGAGATTATAATCTTCTATTATATTATTTTGTGACTTCTCTAGATATTCTGAACAAGATTGGTTGGGAAGGTATTTTACAAATCCCACTCATACAAAGCCTTGCCGAACCTTGCCATATTTATTTTCATGAACTAATTTATTGATACTCTAAATAGGAAAGCATTTAGAAAACTTTGGTCAGACAGGACATATGGTCTAGTTTGGTCTAGTTTGGACATATAGTCTAGTTTGTCCAACATTTTTGTGAATTTGTAAAAAATATTTGACTGTAGAGGTATGTATCATGTATATTCTTCTAGCTTCATTAATTAAATCTATCTGTGGAAGAAAAATATTTTGTTTTTTTAAATATTGTAGGTATGGTATGTGCTGTATTTGTTATTTTTAAACTCTTCCCTGGAGACAACTATATTGGAGACACACATTCTTCCTGTGTTTTCTGTGCAGCATGATGTGTATGCTTTATGGCAGCTGCAGCAAATAGAAGGTACATCCTCCTCCTCCTCCCGTATGACCATGGAGTGGCAGGGGAGCTGCATATAGAGTATTAGCTAGGCACCCAACAGTACAATATAGCTGTCATCTGTCATTAATCACCTGCCTTCTAATGATAATGACACAACTCTGATCTTGTCCCAGTCTACACAGCAAAGCTGACAAGGGGGCTGCAGAAAACCGGAAATGTTGATGCCTACAATTATTTAGGACCTTTATTACAGAAAAGTCTCTAAATATAGATCACTTCTAAGTCATGAAATATTTGTCATTTCTGAAGTACATGTGTTTCTACGGCTGTATTCTTTATATACGTATGTCTCCAGAATATAGAAGGGAGATGGATGTTCTACATAATGGTTTGACTGTAGTTAGAGACTGACTGTAAGTGCTTGTGTATGAGAGCTCTAGGAGTGGTAAGAAATGCTCTCCAGGAGCAGCTGCTGCAGAACAGCAGGTATCAGGGCCTGCTCGTATAGCTGTCTTATCCAGTAAATCCCTGCAGCGGAGGTGACCATATGAATAAGATATGTGGACTTTTTACCATATGATTTATTTTTTTTATGTGCTTAAAAGTGCCATCCCTTTAACATTTCAATATGTGATGAACATAAAGGGTTATGTATAGTCGCAGTATAGGTTTTTAAAGTAAACGGTGATTTGATGAAAACAAAAGGACCCTCTTTTATCATATAAAGGAATGATATTTCTTGTTGCATTTCAGTTGGGTTGCACTATATACCATCGATCTATAGTGAAACCTCTTTGAGATTTCCACCCAAAACTGCAGTGAAAAATTTTATTTTAGGTTGGTGATAATCCAAAAGAAGAGGCCAATATGCACAGAAGATTCTGATCTAGATGAGGGGTGATCTATCTTTCTATCTCATATGTTATATTTCAAACCCCCCCCCCCCCCCTCATATGCATATTAACAATTTTTGGCAACTAGACCTGCCGCGTGTGAATATACCTTAATGCCGCCACAAGACAATGAAATAAGGCTGGTTTCATTTAATCCAAACTAGAAATGTATCCCAGCACAAGGGAGCATCGAAACATTCCCACGGAACATTCCTACTTTTTATTAAGAAAGACGTACTAGAGAAAGCATCTCCTAAACCTAGAGTGGCCTTATACCACCATATAGTGAATGAACAGAACTGTCACATAGTTAAGTGGTCAAAGCAGATCTGTCAGCAGAATAGTCTGACCACGTTGAGAGCAGTATATTATAACGACAGGTCCACTCGGCTATTATAATAAACAGCATATTATGACCACCATCTAATATCCAGAGTAACCGCCGTGTGCAGCACGGACAGCAGCTAGACGGGCTGGGAGTGACTCAATAAGGTGCTGGTTCGTTGTCTCCGGTATCTGGAGCCGCTGACTGCCGTGCTTCCCACATTTTCTGGAGGGTGCGTGGGGGAGGATCCATAGAGAGAACAAGACCATCGGGGTGGTCCCACAGATGCTCAATTGGGTTCAAGTCTGGTGAATTAGGGGGCCAGGGAAGTACTTGGAAGTCTTGGTCGTGCTCTTCCAACCACTGTCGGACATCTCTAGCCATGTGACATGTCGCATTGTCTTGCTGAAAGATTCTATCTGCTCCAGGGAAGACAAACAGCATGTATGGGTGGAGGTGATCTGCAACGATGGATTCATACACAAATCGGCTCAGAGTGCCTTCCACATGGATGAGTGGGCTCAGAGAATGCCATGAAAAAATTCCCCAGACCATAACGCTGCCGCCACCAGCTTGTGTTCTTCCAGCAATGGTTGCAGAGTGTTTGTTCTCTGATGTTACTCGCCTGACACTCCTACGTCCGTCCACTCGATGAAGCAGAAAACGTGGCTCATCGGAGAAGGCAACCCTTTGTCAATCATTGGTGGTCCGATTCTGATACTGCCGTGCAGCTCTCGCGCACCTTCATAGTCGGCGTTCAGCTCTCACATCAAGTAGTTCTCCGTAGTTTCCATATTGGTTATTCCTAATGGTGCCATTTGTCCACTCACGATACACTTTCACCACAGCAGCACGTGAACATTTCACAAACTGCGCTGTTTGAGAAATACTGCCACACTTGGCCCGAAAGCCAATAATCATCCCTTTTTGCAACTCTGATAAATCACCACTATTACCCATGGCAATAACGAGTGATGCGTTCAGACAGCCTTTCACACACCTTATATACCCACCAAGCCAGCCCATGACACATCACTTCATGGGCTACGCGCTGCCGACTTCTAAAGTAGGAGGTGGTCATAATAATGGGACTCTACTGTGTGTGTGTGTATATATATATATATATATATATATATATATATATACATATATATATATAAATGAAATTGTGCCTTATAAATAATACATAGCCATGCTAAAGAGCGATGTAGAAAGTCCAGGCTCTTGCACTTAGGGCTGGAGGACAGGGGATTTGATGGCAGCATTACAGACTCCAGGGTCATGTACTCTCCTTGGGATTGTTTTAATGCCATCACTGTCTACAATGCACAAAGCAGATGGCTCTGAGAAAATGGGTTGTAGTTAAATCTGTCACACTCTGTAAAGAGAAAGATTTGGAAAAGTTATCTGAATATAATCTTGCCCTGGGATATATTGAGTCAATTTCAAAGTTATTATTCTGTCACATCTGTGTTTTGAGATGCAGCATACCAATAGATTTGCAATGCAGATTCTTAAAGGGCCTGGGTAAAAAATAGTGCAGCCTGAGACAAGCATAGAGGAGATGCTGCACCCCATTTAAAATTACAATGACCCCTGTCTATTTTTCCTTACCCCATTCCTCAGTGTTGGAATAGGTTCCTTGAGTACTTCAAAGGAAATGTCTCTGAAGGCCCATCCCTTTCTATACAGAACATGTGCTCATCCTCTTTTAATCTCATCAAACACTTTTTTGTGTTATCACTGTGCAAACAGGAGATATCATCAATATGGTCTAATGGGTTATTTTTGAATCGACTCATAAGAAATAAACCCTAGTGGCAAGTGATTGGCTCCAAAAGGGATTTTCTTCTGCTTGAACTTTGGGGTCAATTATTTTGTCAGAGTCTGGGCCCATTGGAGGATCCTTTGGTAATCTGGTGCACCAGTCCTTCCTAATACTTGTAGGAAAAAAGGGATCCTTGATCTGGTTCCCCCTCCTGTATTCATTGCCTTTGGACAGTTGTTGCCATGCACAGATTCGGCCCGCCCATGAGTATGATGGATAGTTTCATAGCACCTTCAAATTTCTGTGGTGGATATACCCTTGTATACATAAAATAACAGTGATGTACTCAATGGCAAAAAAAATCAGTGCCTGCACAAATTAACCCACATGGGACATCTGAATAAAGTTGACATACTTGCCCTTACAACTGAGTACTCCAGGGGGGTGGCTATCTGCCTTATGAAGGCATAATATTAGCTCGAAGCAGTTCGAAACCAACCTTTGTTGTAGTCTTAAGACAGTCCTGCATTCTCTAAGTCTCTGAACCTAGTGACACCAATGAAGAACTCGAAGCACACAATCTTCACTCTGCCACATAACACCTACACAGTGTAGTACCACTTAGTAGATATTCTGCGCTACAATTCCCATAAAGTAGTGTTGGCCAAATAGTAGTGTCACCACAGTAATAACATCCACATAGAATTGGCCATAACATTGTGTCCACAACAAAGAATTACCCTTGAAAGTATGACAGCTACATTGCAGTAAATATTATGGCAATATATATAGCAATGCCAATAGTGTAATTCCGACTACAGCAGTGCCCATACTGATGCAGCAGATACATGCCCCTGTAAAATGGTTTTGGTTTTCCATTGCCCTCCACTTATTCTACTCTTTAGACACCCAAACCATTCTCTACAGCCAAAGATTACAACTGGAGAATCCCATCAGACAGAAGCGAACTATGACTAATATATACGATCAGGGCAGCTGTAAGACATTTCAGGACAATGCCAGCATTCATTGAACTTGTTTGTCTTGGCATAGAGGAGTCAGGAACCACACAAAAAAACTGAGAAACACTGTGGACTATACCTTCTATAGGACTATTCTGTACATCTGTGTTCCTCCAATTTTTTAGTCTATATGAATCTGTGCGAAGAAAAAATTTGTGATTTGCTCCATCACATGGCATTTTGTGGAAATTTTTAAAGGTCTTCTAGGAGAGAATATGGTGCATTACATAGGCACCATATAGTGGCACACGGAGTCCCTACACAGCCGTAGTTACTCAGAGTGCCACACGTACATAGTCCATGCTTAGTAGCAGAGCTTTGGGCACATGTATCCATGCAGTTAGTAAAGACTGACACATGTAAAGGCTATGAAATATATGAATGAATTCCACAATTTTTTGGGACATCTACTAGGTGTTTGTTAAAGGGGTTGAAAAAACAACATATTTTAAATAGAAGCTGGACCATCCATCAGCATGGGGCCAATGCACATTTATCCCCAGAACTGCTTCTCATAACATTTTGTTAATGTAAGCAAAAAGCTGAAGAAAAAAAACATCAAAAATATTTCATGCTATGAAAAAAAACATCATGGGCTTGAAATGGTGTATATGCATGAATGAGAATTTTATAATTTCCCATTGTTCTACATGTCATATGTATCTTGCTGCAATAGACAAACTATATTACTCTGGGTTTTACTCCCTTTGTTTAGTTATCGTCTCCATGTATCTGCCTCTCCTCTTTTTATTAAAAGCCAGAGTATTTGCTCTCTCTCTCCCAAGTGCAAAAAAAGTGCAGCGTGCCACACGAAAAGTGCACAAGGATGCAGTCTATCGGAAGTCCTCTCCAAAAGCAGAAGGACCCCCGCAAACCTTCCCCCTCTCTGGACCAAAAGACCCTACAAGAGTCGAGGATGAATGGCCACCCTTTGCCAAAGCTTAGGGAGAGCCCATCTTGCTCCTGGCTTCCACCTGGGCTGCCGCCCCAGTGTCCACCAGGAGCCAAAATCTAGGTTCAGCTCCCCAGAAGGGTGAGCCATGTATCTGCCACTCCTCTCTAAGGAATATGGACATATAGTGTAGTTATGTGACCTTTTCTTTGAGTAGCATTGGGAGATCCAGCTGGTAGGGGGGTCTTAAAGGGATCCTGTCATCAACATCTTACCTGTTAAACTCACCTGACCCCTCAATGGCCGCAGCTGTCCAGAGTTCATTCCTGCTCTCTTCTTTCCTGAAGTCCTCCTCTGTCAGTAAATATAGTCGTTTAAACTTTTCCCGCCTTTTATGGTAATTATTTTTCCCTCTGGGATGCAGCTTCTTAACCACGCCCACTGCCACCACCTGTCCGGCCCTGACTGGCTAAGGAGCTGTCAATCAAAAAGGAGGAGGTGGAGTCCACTCTGAGATGCTGGAGGAATAAAAACCTGACTCTTTTCAGATGAAGATTTGACTCTTTTCTGCTCATTTGCATACGGCGTGGGACCACTGAAAAACGGAATACTAAAGTTACAGAGCTTACTTAGAACATATTTATAGCTTAGATGACAATGATTTTTCACCCACTTTCACCAGGTATTGCTGGCTTTATAGCTAAAATGCTGGTGACAGGTTCCCTTTAAGGGCAATGCTGCCTGGGATAAGTATGCAAAATAGCTCTCCTCTAGAAGGAAGAAAACTCTCTTTAATGGCATCTATAGTTGACTACCCTGTAAGTCAATGTCCGACCCTTTATAGAGCCTTGAAACATGACAATTTTGCATACTATTGTTACTGTATACAGATGTGTCCACCCTTATCTTTGCTTGAATTTAGTTAAGAACAAAAAGTGCTCCATAGTGCAGTATGAAAGGAATGAAGAGGTCGGCACAATCTCGAAACGCGTTCTACGTTTAATAAATCACCCTTTTTAGTGATTCATTCATCCTCTCTCAAATTGGTGGATCCTGCATTTTCCTTTCTCGTTCGTTGGTAAGTTTGGTTAAGGACTCTCATTTATCGTGAAGCAATTTCAATACAATATCGCGACATGCCATCAACGCCTTTGACAGGCTGCAATTCACATCACAATCACTGGATGGCCACGTGTAAACACATATACCATAGACAAATATTTGACAAAGTATCACAAAATCATGTTTCCTTTCAAAGCTGGTCATCTCACGCTACACATCTCAGGATATGATGAGATAAGAGAAAAGGTAAAGAAGGACACATCTGTATAGTGTTGATTACGCTGGTGACTTGAGAGGTGTCTTAATATAAGATGTGATCTGCTTTGTCTTGTCTTATTCAGAAATACTGTAGAGAGTCCATTATTCTTCCCGTTTTAGAAGCCGCGTTTAGACTTTTTCAGCAGTAAGTGAACAATGCATTATGTGTGCAGGAAGCGCTGTATCTGATACAGATGTAAAGTAAGTGTCATGTTTTTTTCTTCCCAGAATAGCAATCTTTAATAGCTTCATCTCTGCTCTGGGATACATAAAAGCTTTAAGAAAAATGACAATATTATTTTAGCAGGTAATGACTCTTTAGTGTATTCAGAGAAAAAAAAGAAATAGACATGTTTGTACTTGGCTGGATTTAAGCCAAAGAAGAGCAATTATTTTTTTAACATTATTCCGCCTTTTGATAGCAGACTTCAGATGTAGCCAATTTAATTTTTTTCAATGTAGTAGTGCCAAATTTGTCATATGGCTCATGTAGATAAATGTACTATATAATCTTTACTTAGATACATAGTTGATAAGGTTGAAAGAAGACACAGGTCTATCAAGTGCAACCTATAATCCTAGAGTGTTGATCCAGAGGAAGGTAAAAATCCCATTGAGGCAGCTGTGAATTGCCTTACATTAGGGGGAAAAATTTCTTCCCAACTTTAACCCCTTCCGTCATAAACAACTTTAAGATTTAAATTTTCGTGTTTTTTCTCCCCACCTTCCAAAAGCCATAACTTTTTTATTTTTCCGTCGATATAGTCCTATGAGGGCTTGATTTTTGCGGGGAAAGTTGTAGTTTTTCATATTTATTGTGCCATATAATGTACTAGAAAATGGGAAAAAAAATATTTGTGGGGTAGAAAATGAAAGAAACAGCGATTCCTCCATTGTTTTTTGCGCTTAATTTTTTTGGAATTCACTGTGCAATGAAAACAACATGTCAACTTTATTCTGTGGGTCAATATGATTACGGCGATAATTTTTTCTATATTTTACTACTTTTACAAGTAAAAAACTAAGTGTAAAAAAGAGCCATAACTTTTTTATTTTTCCGTCAAGTAAGTGGTATGGGGGCTTATTTTTTGCGGGATAAGCTGTAGTTTTTAATTATACCATTTTGTGGTACATGCGACGTTTTGATCACTTTTTATTCCATTTTTTATTCCATTTTTTTACGGCATACACCGTGCGGGTTAAATAATGATATATTGTAATAGTTCAGACTTTTACGGATGCGTCGATACCAATTATGTTTATTTATTTATTTTTTTACTATTATTTTTTTAAACTTTTTATTGTTTTTTTACATAAAAAAATAAATTTATTTTACAAATTTTTACTTTTCCCCCTAGGGGACTTCAACCAGTGATCATTGGATCGCTTGCACTATATACTGCAATACTAATGTATTGCACTATATCATGATTCTGACAGGCTTCTATCAAGCCCTGCTTAATAGAGGCACGGCTTAACTGGGGCACAAAGATGGCGGACCTGGGGGCCTTCATTAGGCCCCCAGGCAGCCATAGCAACCATTGCCAACCCGCGATTGCATTGCGGGGGCGTGATGAGCTGCTAGAGGGGCTTACCCCCCTCTTTTTAATGATTTAAACACTGCGGTCGCTATTGACCGCGGCATTTAACGGGTTAAACGAGCGGGATCGCGCTTGAACGTGATCCCGCTCGTTACTGTGAAGTGTCGGCTGTAACATACTGTACTCTTTGAGCCCGTTTCATACTTCCCCTACCCGGCTATGACGTATGGATACGTCAAATGTCGAGAAGGGGTTAAATATTGCAATCAGAATAGATCCCTGGATCAACATCCCATCTCCAATAATTTAGTACCCATAGCTTATAGTGTTAACTCAAGAAAGGCATCAGGCCCCTATGGGACTTTTTCAACAACATCCTGTGGCAGAGGCTCTTACAGCAAACTTTTGCTGGAGGTGTAGAGGATGCCCCCCCCCCCCCCTGTCATTGACCAGCCTAGATGTAAAAAGATCATTAGAAAGATCTCTGTACTGTCCAGTCATATATTTGTAGATTGTAATTAGATTGATCCTAAACCGTCTTTTTTCTAAACTGTAATCCACCCGTTCACTTGATTACCTTGGTCGCCCTTCTCTGCACCCGCTTTAGTTCAGTTACGTCCTTCCTATACACAGGTGCCCAAAATTGTACACAATATTCCATGTGTGGTCTGACTAGTGATTTTTATAGAGGAAAAACAATGTTCTTTTCATGTATTTCCTTCTGATGCATCCCATGATTTTATTTGCCTTGGCAACAGCTGCCTGGCACTGGTTGCTAAAGTTAAATTTACTGTCCTCCAATATCCCCAAGTCTTTTTCAGCGACCGTTTTACCCAGTGTTTTACCATTTAATGCATAATTGTAAAATTTGTTTCTTTAGCCCAAGTGCATAACCTTAGATGTATTCATATTAAACTTAATTTGCCCTTTGCCCGCACCTCCAACATTTTCAAATCCCTCTGTAGTATTATTCTAACCTCCTCTGTGTTGATTAGTTTACAGAGCTTAGTATCATCTGCAAATACCGAAATTATACTCTGTACACCCTTATTAATATACATATTAAAAAAAGAGGACCCAATACTGACCCTTGTGATACCACGCTAGTACCTGTGACCCAATCTGAACATGTGCCATTGATAACCACCCTCTGTGTTCTATCAGTGAGTCAGTTGTTAACCCATGCAGCTTTAGAAGGTTATTTTCATTGGGACACTTCAGGATAGCATCTATTAAAAAATCTTAAAACATTTTGCCCAGAATGGAGTTTAAACTCACAGGTCTATAGTTTTCAGGCTCAGCCTTTGACCCCTTTTTAATATTGGTACGACATTTGCTATGCGCCAGTCCTTTGGAACAGACCTGGATAGTTACGATGCACAAAATAGTTAGTTTAACGACCAATTTTGCTCTGCTACATCTGTTATTTTAGGTGTTCTGCACTACAATTGTATATCACTTGGCTATGTGTAAAAGGCTAGGGTCATGGTGATATCTTTGTTGTGATACAAAGTGCAATGAAGCTAAAATATTATAATAGGTTTGCTTGAGAAAAGCCCAATGGAGTAGGACTGATACGATGCATAGATGGGTGAATAAAGTATCCAGCTTTTCATCACTAAAGTAACCATTGGTTCACTGCCACTTTTATATATATATATATATATATATATATATATATATATACAGGGCCGCCATCAGGAATTTCAGGGCCCCCTACAGCTAAATTTTCTGGGCCCCCCTACCGTGGCACCGCCTGTTAACGGTACTCCGTCCAGCACTATATCATGGTACCCAGGGCCGCCATCAGGGGGGGTATTAGGGGTACTGATGTGAGAGGCCCGGCCAAACCTAATTGAAAGGGGGGCCCGGCAAACTGCCGCGACTTGCCTTTGGTAGAAAAAAAACAGGCCCCTGCAATGGGGCCCGTTTTTTTCACCAAAAGAATGTCATGAGCTGCGGGCCCCCCTTTCAATTAGGTTTGGCCGGGCCTCTCACATTAGTACCCCTAATACCCCCCCTGATGGCGGCCCTGGGTAGCATGGGGGCCGTCAAACACCGCCGCCCGTGCGACCGATCACGCGCACCCGCAAACTCCCGCGCATGCGCACCGGCGACCGCCTGGAACCGCGCACCGAATTTTGAGGCAGATTTTGACCTGCCCACACTATCTTGCCGCGTTTTTTGCCTGCGGCGATTGAGGACAGCAGACAGAAAACGCAGCGAAAAATGCATTTTCTGCCTCCCATTGATTTAGATGGGAGGTCAGAGGCAGAACCGCGGCAAGAAAGGACGTGCTGCTTTTTCTTTTTTCCGCGACTGGCTCCCATTGATTTCAGATTAAATCAATGGGAGGCGGTTTTGGAAGTTGTTTGGTGCTGATTCTGACGCAGTGTCCGAGTCAATATCAAGGCACAAAAACTCTGTGAACTGGGCCTTATTATTAGGGCTTATTCAGACGAACGTGTAATACATCCGTGCAACGTGTGTCATTTTCACGCGCCTCGCACGGACCTATGTTACTCTACGGGGCCGTGCAGACTGTCAATGATTTTCACGCGCCTCGCACGGACCTATGTTAGTCTATGGGGCCATGCAGACTGTCAGTGATTTTCACACGCCTCGCACGGACCTATGTTACTCTATGGGGCCGTGCGGACTGTCAGTGATTTTCATGCAGCGTGTGTCCGCTGCGTAAAACTCACGACATGTCCGATATTTGTGCATTGTTCGCGCATCACGCACCCATTGAAGTCAATGGGTGCGTGAAAATCACGCCCAGCACTTCCGCAGCCGTATAAACTATGAATGAATACAGAAAAGCACCACGTGCTACAAACATACAAACAGAGTGTCATAATGATGGCGGCTGCGGGAAAATCACGCAGCCGCGCATCATACGCTGCTGACACACGGAGCTGTTAAGTACCTTTTGCAAGCGCAAAACGCCACGTTTTTGCGCGTGCAAAAAGCACACGCTTGTGTAAATCCGGCCTTAGGGTAGGAACACACTAGGCATGAACGCTGCGGGTTTTATGCAACACATTTTATTGTGGAAAATCCGCAGCGTATTACAGTCGCAGCAGGGTGGATGAGGTTTAAACAAATCTCATCCACACGCTGCAAAAAAAATGGACCTGCAGTGTGGCTTTTGGCTTTTTAAGTCGCAGCATGTCAATGTATTCTGTGGAATCGCTGCTCCTCTGTTGCGGAAATGCTGCGGTTCTGCCGCAAAAATCACACATGAGAAGAAAAAAAAGGTACTTTTTTAAATTGATAAAGTTTAGACTTGCCCCGGCCGTAGTCCTGGTGACGCGATCCTCTATTCTTAGTGCAGCCCCGCCTCCTGTCATGACGTTTCATCCCATGTGACCGCTGCAGCAGTCACATGGTCTACAGCGTCATCCCAGGAGGTGGGGCTACGTTCAGAAGAGAGAGATGCGTCACCAGGACTACGGCCGGGGTAAGTCTAAACTTTTTTTTCCCTGCAGGATTCCCGCAGCGGACATGCCTCACCAAACCTGCGCCACTATTTGGTGCGGTTTTGCTGGCAGAATTCCCTGCGGCTACCGGGGCGGATAAGCTGTGTAGTTTTACTCAGCGTATCCGCCTAGTGTGTCCCTTATGATGTCGCTCCTGGAGCTGCTGCCGGTCTCTGAATAGGCAATTGGTTCAGTAGAATTTGGAATTATTTTTTTTTGTGAACCAGCTTAAAAAAATACAAAACTTTTGTGTTAGGGCCTGTTCACATCACCGTTCGCTTCCGTTCCGGGGTTCCGTCTGAGGTTTCTGTCAGGTGAACCCCGCAACGGAAAGTGAAAGTGATAGCACAGCTTCCGTTTCCATCACCATTAGCGCAGTCGACTACGCTATTGATTCCGTCCGAAAACCAGCCGGAATGGTGACGAACGGAAACCATTAGCGATGTTTCCGTCACCATTGAGATCAATGGTGACTGAAACGGAAGCTGTGCTGTCACTTTCCGTTGCGGGGTTCACCCGACGCAAACCTCAGACGGAACCCCGGAGAGGAAGCGAACGGTGATGTGAACAGGCCCTAACACAAACGTCTTGTATTTTTTTAAGCTGGTTCACAAAAAAAAATAATACCTTTTTTTTCTTCTCATGTGTGATTTTTGCGGCAGAACCGCAGCATTTCCACAACAGAGGAGCAGCGATTCCACAGAATACATTGACACGCTGCGACTTAAAAAGCCACACTGCAGGTCCATTTTTTTTGCAGCGTGTGGATGAGATTTGTTCAAACCTTATCCACTCTGCTGCGACTGTGATACGCTGCGGATTTTCCACAATAAAATGTGTTGCATAAAATCCGCAGTGTTCATGCCTAGTGTGTTCCTACCCTAAGGCCGGATTTACACAAGCGTGTGCTTTTTGCACGCGCAAAAAACGTGGCGTTTTGCGCATGCAAAAGGTCCATAACCGCTCTGTGTGTCAGCAGCGTATGATGCGTGGCTGCGTGATTTTCTCGCAGCCGCCATCATTACGACACTCTGTTTGTATGTTTGTAGCACGTGGTGCTTTTCTGTTTTCATTCATAGTTTATACGGCTGCGGAAGTGCTGGGCGTGATTTTCACGCACCCATTGACTTCAATGGGTGCGTGATGCGCGAACAATGCACAAATATCGGACATGTCGTGAGTTTTACGCAGCGGACACACGGACACACGCTGCATGAAAATCACTGACAGTCTGCACGACCCCATAGAGTAACATAGGTCCGTGCGAGGTGCGTGAAAATCACGCACATTGCACGGACGTATTACACGTTTGTCTGAATAAGCCCTAACAATAAGGCCCAGTTCACAGAGTTTTTGGGCCTTGATATTGACTCGGACACTGCGTCAGAATCAGCACCAAAAAACTTCCAAAACCGCATCCCATTGATTTAATCTGAAATCAATGGGAGCCAGTCGCGGAAAAAAGAAAAAGCAGCACGTCCTTTCTTGCCGCGGTTCCGCCTCTGACCTCCCATCGAAATCAATGGGAGGCAGAAAATGCATTTTTCGCTGCGTTTTTTGTCTGCTGTCCTCAATCGCCGCGGGCAAAAAACGCAGCAAAAAAACGCGGCAAGATAGTGTGGGCAGGTCAAAATCTGCCTCAAAATTCTTTAAGGCAGATTTTTTTTTGCCTGCAAAATACTGTGTGAACAGGGCCATACAGAAACAGCACTTTGAGATAATTTACTCACTGTGTCAGAAGAGAAGCTCCCACTCCAGTCCTCTTCCGGCGATGTCTTCCAGGCGAGGTCTTCGGTCCAGACGTCCAGTCTTTCACCTCCAGCCAGGCTCCAGGTAAGTTTTGTCCATGTGTGTCCGCGGCTGCGCGCGCTTCGTTCGCGGTTGCGCGGGCGGTCTCCAGTGCGGGCGTTCGTGGGTGCGCGCTCGCGAGTGCGCACGCGCGGGAGTTTCCTTGTGCGAGCGATCGGGTGCGCGCGCGCGGACGGTTTGACGGCCCCCCATGACGAGGGGAGGGGGCCCGCAGCAGCAGCAGCTCACGACATTCTTTTGGTGAAAAAAACCAAAGAATGTCGCGGCAGTTGCCGGGCCCCCCTTTCAATTAGGTTTGGCCGGGCCCCTCACACCACTACCCCTAATACCCCCCTGATGGCGGCCCTGTATATATATATATATATATATATATATATATATGTGTGTGTGTGTGTGTGTGTGTGTATATATATATATATATATATATGTGTATATATATACTACCGTTCAAAAGTTTGGGGTCACCCAGACAATTTTGTGTTTTCCATGAAAACTCACACTTATATTTATCAAATGAGTTGCAAAATGACTAGAAAACATAGTCAAGACATTGACAAGGTTAGAAATAATGATTTTTATTTGAAATAATAATTTTCTCCTTCAAACTTTGCTTTGGTCTTGGAATGCTCCATTTGCAGCAATTACAGCATTGCAGACCTTTGGCATTCTAGCTGTTAATCTGCTGAGGTAATCGGGAGAAATTTCACCCCATGCTTCCAGAAGCCCCTCCCACAAGTTGGATTGGCTTGATGGGCACTTCTTGCGTACCATACGGTCAAGCTGCTCCCACAACAGCTCTATGGGGTTGAGATCTGGTGACTGCGCTGGCCACTCCATTACAGATAGAATACCAGCTGCCTGCTTCTTCCCTAAATAGTTCTTGCATCATTTGGAGGTGGCTTTGGGTCATTGTCCTGTTGTAGGATGAAATTGGCTCCAATCAAGCGCTGTCCACAGGATATGGTGTGGCGTTGCAAAATGGAGTGATAGCCTTCTTTATTCAAAATCCCTTTTACCTTGTACAAATCTCCCACTTTACCAGCACCAAAGCAACCCCAGACCATCACATTCCCTCCACCATGCTTGACAGATGGTGTCAGGCACTCTTCCAGCATTTTTTCAGTTGTTCTGCGTCTCACAAATGTTCTTCTGTGTGATCCAAACACCTCAAACTTTGATTCGTCTGTTCATAACACTTTTTTCCAATCTTCGTCTGTCCAATGTCTGTGTGCTTTTGCCCATATTAATCTTTTCCTTTTATTAGCCAGTCTCAGATATGGCTTTTTCTTTGCCACTCTGCCCTGAAGGCCAGCCTCCCGGAGTCGCCTCTTCACTGTAGACGTTGACACTGGCGTTTTGCGGGTACTATTTAATGAAGCTGCCAGTTGAGGACCTGTGAGGCGTCTATTTCTCAAACTAGAGACTCTAATGTACTTGTCTTGTTGCTCAGTTGTGCAGCGGGGCCTCCCACTTCTCTTTCTACTCTGGTTAGAGCCTGTGTGTGCTGTCCTCTGAAGGGAGTAGTACACACCGTTGTAGGAAATCTTCAGTTACTTGGCAATTTCTCGCATGGAATAGCCTTCATTTCTAAGAACAAGAATAGACTGTCGAGTTTCACATGAAAGCTCTCTTTTTCTAGCCATTTTGGGAGCTTAATCGAACCCACAAATGTAATGCTCCAGATTCTCAACTAGCTCAAAGGAATGTCAGTTTTATAGCTCCTCTAAACATCAAAACTGTTTACAGCGGTGCTAACATAATTGCACAAGGGTTTTCAAGTGTTTTCTAATCATCCATTAGCCTTCTAACACAGTTAGCAAACACAATGTACCATTAGAACACTGGAGTGATGGTTCCTGGAAATGGGCCTCTATACACCTATGTAGATATTGCATTAAAAACCAGACGTTTGCAGCTAGAATAGTCATTTAGCACATTAACAATGTATAGAGTGTATTTCTGATTAATTTAATGTTATCTTCATTGAAAAAAACGGTGCTTTTCTTTTTTTAAAATAAGGAGATTTTTAACCCCTTCGCGCCATTTCACGTACAGTTACGTGATGGGAGATGGCCTTTTCGCGCATCTCCACGTAACTGTACGTGATGGAGATGAAGCTGGCTCAGGAGCTGAGCCAGCGACATCACCGCCGGGTGACAGCTGTATGTTACAGCTGGCACCCTGAGGTATCGGCCAGGACCGGAGCTAGCCTCCGATCCGACCGATTAACCGCTCACATGCTGCGTTCAATAGAGATCGCAGCATGTGAGGAGTTTATAGCCATCGGCACCCCAGCAACGTGATCGCTGGGTTGCCGGTGGCTGCAAAGGCGATCGGAGGGCTAATGCTTACCTCCCGATCAGCCTGTAACGGAATCCTCCTATGCCCCGTCGTCGGCGGGGCCCAGGAGGCTTCCGGTACCATCGGCAAGATGGCGCCGGCTCAGCTTCCGGCTCAGAAGCTGAGCCGGCGTCATCAGCAGTGGGTGTCCGCTGTATGTTACAGCGGACACCCCGATCTATCGGCAGGAACCGGAGCTAGCTCCGATTCCTGCCATTAACACCTTCAATGCAGCGATTCAATGCAATCGCTGCATCAAAGTGGTTTGTATGCAATCGGCAGCCTTGCCATGCGATGGCAAGGCTGGCGACTTCTACCATGGCAACAGGATGCCTAACAATGGTTTCCTATCTGCCATTACGTTAGCCGATTAGGCCCCGCCCGGAGGCGGAGCCTGATCGGCTTGCTGTCAGTGAACAACTGACAGTTCTAATACATTGCACTACATAGGTAGTGCAATGTATTAGAACATCAAACAAACAGTTGGACCTTCAAGTCCCCTAGTGGGACTAAAGAAAAGTGTAAAAAAAAGTGTAAAAAAAGTAAAAATAAAAGTTGTAAAACATACAATAAAAGTTTCAAATAATAACACAAAACACAATCGCCCTTTTTCCTTTATCAAGTCATTTATTATTGAAAAAAATAATAAAGTCATACATATTTGGTATCGCTGCGACCGTAACAACCTGAACTATAAAATTATTATGTTATTTATTCCGCACAGTGAACGCCGTAAAAAAAAACAACTAAAAAATACTGACATAATTGCTATTTTTTGGTCACTTTGTCTTCCAAAAATTTTTATAAAAAGTGATCAAAAAGTCGCATGTACCTAAAAATGGTGCCTATAAAAACTATAACTCGTCTCGCTAAAAATAAGCCCTCATACAGCTCCGTCGACGAAAAATTAAAACCGTTATGGCTCTCACAACATGGCGACAGAAAAAATCCATTCTCTTTACAAAACTTATTTTATTGTGCAAAAAGTTGTAAAACATAAAAAGTGCTATAAATTAGGTATCACCGGAATCGGACTGACCTGCAGAATAAAAGTAACATGTAATTTATAATGCGTGGTGAACGCTGTATAAAAAAAAACTAAAAAAATATGCCAGAATTGCTGTTTTTTGGTCACCTGGCCTCCCAAAAAAAAAAGGATAACAGGTGATCAAAATGTCGCATGTACCCCAAAATGGTACCAATAAAAACTACAGCCCGTCCCGCAACAAACCAGCCGTCATACCACTATGTCTATGAAAAAAAAAAATTAGTCAAGGCACCAATAAATCAGGAAAGAAAAATATGTAGTTGTGCCGGCTCGAGGGGAACATTTCTTCTGTTTCAAGTGGCGAATTATCAAGGCCCCTAAAATTAGGGAACCAGGAAGGGGAGGGCCCAAACATATCTGCTGGAAGCGACGGTGCCCGTATTATACCAGGACAACACTTTCCCAGCAAAATTCCCCAAACTTCAAAGGTGCCGAGTGTGGACCAAAAGGGGAATAAGTAAAGACCATTTATTAGTGCGACACCGGCCTGTGCAGAAAGGATTGCTCCCCAGCATAACACACATCTATGGATCATTTTATTGTTTTTTTTTACCCCACTATACCACCTGACTATGCCCCTTATATACTCCGCCCGCCTTACATGTACCCCGACATTATAAACGGAAACACCAGTAAGACTCAATACAAGACTACTACAAGCAAAATCCACACTCCAAAAGCCAAATGGCGCTACCTCCCTTCTGAACCCTACAGTGTGCCCAAACAGCAGTTTACTTCCACATATATGGCATCGCCATACCCGGGAGAACCCTTTTAACAATTTTTGGGGTGTGTATCTCCAGTGGCACAAGCTGGGCGCCACATATTGGCATATCTATTGAAAAAACATTTTCACTCTGCAATATCGAGTGCACACCAATTTCTGCCAATCACCTGTGGGGTTAATATGCTCACTACAGCCCTAGGTGAATACCTTGAGGGGTGTAGTTTCCAAAATGGGGTCACTTCTGGGGGGTTTCCACTGTTTTGGTCTTACAGGGACTTTGCAAATGCGACATAGCGCCCAGAAACCAATCCAGCAAAATCTGTACTCCAAAAGCCAAATGGCACTCCTTCCCTTCTGAGCCCTACTCTGTGCCCAAACAGCAGTTTATGACCACATATGTGGTATTGCCGTACACAGGAGAAGTTGCTTTACAAGTGTTGGGGTGCTTTTTTTCATTTATTTGTTGAGAATATGAAACATTTTCAGCTAAAACTACGTCTTATTGAAGAAAAAGGATTTTTTTTATTTTCACTGCCCAATTCTAATAAAATCTATGAAACACCTGTGGGGTCAAAATGCTCACTACACCCCTAGATGAATTCCTCAAGGGGTGTAGTTTCGTGAATCGAGTCACTTTTGGGGAGTTTCCACTGTACTGTTATCTTAGGAGCTTTGCAAAAGGGACATGGTGTCAAGAAAAGAATCCAGCAAAATCTGTGCTCCAAAAGCCAAATGGCACTCCTTCTCTTCTGATCCTTGCCGTATGCCCAAACAGCCGTTTATGACCACAAATTGGGTATTGCCGTACTCCAGAGAAGTTGCTTTACAAATGTTGGGGTTCTTTTATTCCTTTATTTGTTGAGAAAATGAAAAATTTTGAGCTAAATCTATGTCTTATTGGAAAAAAATGTTTTTTTTTATCTTCACTGCCCAATTCTAATAAAATCTATGAAACCCCTGTGGGTTCAAAATGCTCACTACACCCCTAGATGGATTCTTCAAGGGGTGTAGTTTCCTAAATGGAGTCACTTTTTTGGTGTTTTCACTGTTTTGGTCCCTTAGGGGCTTTGCAAATGTGACGTGGTCTCCGCAAACCATTCCTGCTAAATTTGATCTCCAAAAGACAAATGGCACTCTTTCCCTTCTAAGCTCCGCCGTGTGTCCAAACAGCCGTTTATGACCACATGCGGGGTATTGTTTTACTCGGGAGAAATTGCTTTACAAAAGTAGTGGTGCATTTTTTCCTTTTAGTCCTTTTTCCTTTAGCTAAACCTACATTTTCTTTGAAAGAATGTAGATTTTCATTTTCACGGCCTACTTCCAATAATTTCTGCAATAAACCTGCGGGGTCAAAATGCTAACTATACCCCTAGATAATTTCCTCAAGGGGTGTAGTTTCCAAAATGGGGTCACTTTTGGGGGATTTCCACTGTTTTGGCGCCGCAAGAGCCTTTCAGACCCGACATGGAGCCTAAAATATTTTCTAATAAAAAGGAGGCCCCAAAATCCTCTAGGTGGTCCTTTGTTTCTGAGGCCGGTGCTTCAGTCAATAAGTGCACTAGGGCCACATGTGGGGTATTTCTAAAAACTGCAGAATCTGGGCAATAGATATTGAGTTGCATTTCTCTGGTAAAACTTTCTGTGTTACAAAAAAAATAGATGAAAAATGAATTTCTGCAAAAAAAAAAAGAAATTTGAACATTTCACATCTACTTTGCCTTAATTCCTGTGAAACATCTAAAGGGTTAATAAACTTTCTAAATGCTGTTTTGAATACTTTGAGGGGTGAAGTTTTTAAAATGGGGTGACTTATCGAGGGTTTCTAATATATAAGGCCCTAAAATCCACTTCACAACTGAACTGGCCCCTGTAAAAATAGCCTTTTGACATTTTCTTGAAAATGTGAGAAATTGCTGCTAAAGTTCTAAGCCTTGTGAGGTCATAGAAAAATAAAAGGATGTTCAAAAAACGATGCCAATCTAAAGTAGACATATGGGTGATGTTAATTAGCAACAATTTTGTGTGGTATTACTATCTGTCTTACAAGCCGATACATATAAATTTAGAAAAATGCTAATTTTTGCAATTTTTCGCTAAATTTTGGTGTTTTTCACAATTAAATACTTAATGTATCGAGCAAATTTTGCCAGTAACATAAAGTCCAATGTGTCACGAGAAAACCATCTCAGAATCGCTTGGATAGGTAAAAGCATTCCGGAGTTATTACCACATAAAGTGACACATGTCAGATTTGAAAAAATAGGCTGTGTCCTTAAGGCCAAAACAGGCTCAGTCCTTAAGGGGTTAAGTGACCCTAAACTTTTGAACGGTAGTGTGTGTATATATATATATATATATATATATATATAATTAACACAATGAACTAATCTAAACCTATTGTGTCAAAACGCTATACTGGGGTATATCAGATATTCTGAACCAATTAGGGAGCATTGCTTTACAGCCATAGTTTTATAATGAAATATGTTGATTTCTTATATATGCATAAAGCCTCAATCAGCCTAACAAGTCCCCAGAGGGCAGAGCCATCAATCAGCTGTATAGGGGAGGAGTGGGGTTGGAGCGCTAGATCTCAGACACTTATTTTTTACGCTGATGCAAGCAGTAACATCTTCAAACCTGGTATGTTCATACCTAGCGGTGTCAGCTGTTTGGTAGCGTAAAATCTCATCAAATACCCCCTTTAAATATTCCAGTTTTAACACTGGCCACGGGAGCATATACAATAAACTGATATTGTTTTGTTTTCTGCAGTTCACTTTTTAACTTTACTGTGTAAACTGGAACAGGGTTAGCAGAGCCAGATCACTATTATTAGAAGGCAGGGTATTTAATGACAGATGACAGCTCTACTGTACTGCTAGAAAAGGAAGGATAGCAGCACTATACACAGTACACAGGCTCTGTATGGAGCTCCCCTGCCACTCACTGTTCTCTGGGGAAGGGTTAGTCTATTGACTTTTCTGACCATTGCAGTTGCCATTAAAGGGGTATTCCATATGCATAATCATATCCAGGGGAGTAGCTAAAGGCTCATGGGCCCAGGTGCAAGAATTCAGCTTGGGCCCCCCTACCCCTCCCCAACACCACCATCATCAGACCCCTGCGCACACCTTTGCCCAGACCCTTGCCCAACAGCCGCCATAGTATAATGCCCCCACACAGTATAATGCTCCCATAGCTGCCCCCACACAGTATAATGTCCTATAACGTATAATGCCCCCCATAACAGCCCCATATCGTATAATGCTACTCATATGAGCCCCCACAGTATAACGCCCCACATAGCTGCCCCCATACATTATAGTGCCCCCCATATGAGTCCCCATACAGTATAATGCCCCCTATCTTCTCCCCATACAGTATAATTTCCCCATATCAGCTCCCCATACAGTAAAATGCCCCCCCATATCAGCTCCCCATACAGTACAATGCCCCCATATGAGCTTCCCATACAGTATAATGCCCCATATGAGCTCCCCATACAGTATAATGCCCCCCATATGAGCTCCCCATAAAGTTTAATGCCCCCGATATCAGCCCCCATACAGTATAATTCCCCCATATCAGCCCCCATGCAGTATAATGCCCCCCATCTTATCAGCCCCACTGCCATATCAGCCCCCCATACAGTATAATGCCCCCATATGTGCATAATAGAAAAATAGCATAATTACTTACCTATCCTCGTTCCCACGCCGGGTGGAGGATCCTTCGCCTCCTCCAGTGTGTGCTATGAGTGACTCGGCGGAGACAGGCGCGATGATGTTGCTACATCCCGCCAGCCTGCGGCGAGCCGCTCAGGGCACAGTGAATGCTGGATCAAGGAGACGTCAGCTCCTTGCTCCAGCATTGAAAGGAACTGGGACCTCGGTGAGTGACTCCCCGGAGGTCTTCACACAAATCCCCAGGGGGACGCGACCCACAGTTTGTAATGTATTGTGTTGTATTGTGCAGTTTGCAGTGGAGAGAGGAGGGGGGGGCTGTAATTTAACGGGCCACCCCTCTCCACCGCAAACAGCACAATACAACACAATACATTACAAGGCAACACAATACATTACAATACATTACAAGCCAACACAACACAATACATTACAATACAGACTCTGCAGCTCACCTGGAGTCCTCTACACCGGCTCTTCCACTGCACTGGCTGGAAGACGTGTCACGTGTCACGTGACAACACGGTCACATGGTACATGTACCATGTGAACATAACCAGGAAGTGCCGGCTCCACGGCACAGAAAATTTATTTAACAAGCATGCCGTATGGCAACGGGGGCCCGTGGGACCGCTGCGAACCCTATAGCTACACCACTGATCATATCGCAAATGCTAGTAAACCTAAAATTATCGAATTTAGCAAATACCTTGATTTTTCAGATCTTTACTCTTCTCTAGATAGTCCTCCTGCGAAAATCTCAGTCCCCATCGTTGTATTTCGTTTGTTGCCTAGGATTGCGACTACCGCTCTGTTCCTTCAGCGGTGGCCGTGCCTTCTACTACTGTAGAGGCTAGCCAAGGTCCCGGTGCATGCGTCGTAGCTCCCATCCCATCCACCTCTCTCCAGCTGTAGTCAGATTTGTGAATGGCTTTAGGGCATGCGTAATATCCCTGGAGCCTGTGAGCACAGCAGACCGCAGGGGGAGGTGGGTTTGAAATGGTGGATGACTAGGGGGATAAAACAGTGTAGAGACAAACAAAGATTGTGGGGAGGAATAGGGGGGATCGTCTCAACCACGCTAAACAAACCGGGTTAAGACAAGCGGTCAGCAAGGTTTACTCCCGAGGCTGCCAGTACTAGTGTATTTAGCAGGGAGAAGGCAACATAGCTTGATTAACATTGAGCGCGTACCGCACACCTTTGCTCCCACTTAGATGAACGTGATGCAAGGAAAAAGGATAGAAAAATACATTTCTGGGGGTAATAAATCGGATCAGATGGCATTATTAGACTTCGATTTTAATATTTACCGATGTGAGGGAAAAAAAATAAGGGCATCAGGTGGGAATAACCCTTTAACTATAATGCAACTTTTGTGGTGTTGTTATTGTTTCTACACTTATGTCTTCTGCTTTTGTGTCATCTGTTTGTTCGGGTAAAAGCACATAAAGACGTCTTTTATTTGTAACTTTTTTTTAACAATGAATTACATGAGTGGTTCCATTTTACTTTTACCTGATGCAGTTTCCATAGTTACTACTAGAATCAACCAGAGACCCGTAAGGTTCTGTTCAGACCTAGAAAGCATTGACAGAAAAAGTACAGTAGATGTAAAGGGTTATGAAACAGAATACCAGGTCATGCTTTGTACTTTGCACAGTTCTTAAAAGCCACCCCATGTCTGGTTTCAATGATTTCTCCAGTGGTTGAGTTTTCCAGTGGTAGAACAAGTGCACACTGTTTTGAAAAAGATTGGACTTACATGTAATAGGCTATTTATTACCTGTACAGTGCTGATATATGGAAGCCTTGGGGTGAGCAACAAGTCAATAGGAAAGTGGGTTTCAGACCAGTGGTCTGCAATAAGTGGCTTTCCAGCTGTTGTGAAGCTTCAATTCCAAGATTAGATAGTTATGAAATGATAGATAGATAGATAGATAGATAGATAGATAGATAGATAGATAGATAGATAGATAGATAGATAGATAGATAGATAGATGGTTTCCGTTTGTTTGAGTCAGGGTTCCGTTCTGACGGAAAGCTCAGACGGAACGCCAGAACAGGACCCTGACGCAGATGTGAACGAAGCCTAAAAGTAATATGTTACTGTTTGAATACGGTTTAGGGCTCGTCCAAACGCTGCAGAATTGCTGTGTTTTTTCCAGACGGAATTTTGGACGAAAAAATGCAGCAGAATAGAGTAGCTTTAACAAACCTCATCCACACGCTGCGTTAAAATTCCGAGCAGAAATTGACTTGCGGTGCGTCTTTTTCGGACCGCAGCATGTCAATTCCTGCTGCGGAAAGTGGTCAGAATTGTTTGCGTTTTTTAGAGGAGATGTCACCATCCCCAGCATTGAGAAAAATACAGCAAAATACGCACCATTTTCTGCGGTAAAAACCACAGGAAATGGTGCGTATTCTTGGAATGTTTACCTGTTTTTTGTTGGTTTGTTTTTTTCTGTTAAGAGCTAAAAAAAAATAATAAAAATAATAATCAAGTCGCGGTGCCCTGTTCCAAGCTCCGTGCTAGAAATGTCACAACCTTTAGATACAGAGTATATCAAAATGTAAAAAATCACAGTGTGATAACTGATCTCTCTCACAGCGACCCCCTGCCTGGCTAAATTATGGGAAACGATATGTATGGAAAGATAAATGTTAGACAGCAAGCAATAAGTGTGTCACACCGTCTTACAGGGATCCACGGCTTATCATTTTCTCTATTATCCAATTAAGTGATGAAATTCCCACAATGCACTCAATGTTACTCCACGAAAAAAAACGGGTTAATTTACACATATGAGCAGATACAGCTTCTCTTTTGGAGTCCATTTATATATATTTTTTTTAAGGAATGACATAATTACCATCTCCCACATATAATAATACTATTGTGATTGTTCAGCAGTCTTTAGGCCTCATGCACACGACCGTATTGGTTTGGCGGTCCACAAAAACCATGAGTCCGTCGGACCGCAAAAAAAACCTTGTTGTGCATCTGTGTGTCATCCAGTCTCACGGATCCACAACAATTCACAAGTATTGGTGAATCTGCAAATCCGGACCGTAAGATGACTTGTCTTGAGTTTTTGTGGTCTGGATTAGCGGCCCCCACAACGTTCCGTGTACATCACGGTCGTGTGCATGGGGCCATAGAAAAGAACGGGTCCGCAATTTATCCGCAAAAATGCAGAAAAAATTGTGGCCGCAAAAATACGGTCGTTTGCATGAGGCCTTAGTCTCTGAATGGGAGCCCGACTATAGGTCCCGGAGTACAGGTGCCCCAACATATCCTAATAGGTTATTTAACCCCAAAGTGACCACCAATGCGCCTTTTCACGGCGGTCACTAAGGGGCCTAAGGCTAGGCTGCCGCCTTTTCACAGCAGCCTAGTCTATGTTCTGCAGACTGGAGCAAGTGCTCTGCTGTCTGATCGCGGCCGTAAGTGCTCTTACTTTGATCGCGGCCGTTTAACCCCTTAAATGCTGCAGTCAATAGCGTCCGTACCATTTAAGTAGTTTACAGAGGAGGGGAGATCCATCTTTCACCAATCGGCGGCCCGCAAAAATGAGATTGCGGGCCTCCGATGGGGTGCCATGGCATTCGGGGGCCTAACAAAGGCCCCCAGGCCTGCCCTGGCTATATGCCTATTAGTTTTAAACTGATAGTATACCAAAGTATTTTCAAAAGATCGCATAATGAAGTTCCCTAATGGGACTGAAAATATAAGTAATAAATGTTAAATAAAAATTATTAATAAACATTACAGTAAAAAAAACAACAACACCGAAACAACTTTTTTTCCATTAAAAAGTGGTTTAATTTAGTAAAAGTGTTAAAAAAAAAAAAATACACACATATGGTATCGCCGTGATCTTAATGACCCAAACAATAATGACACAAACGAAGTTAACATGCAATTTAAATGGCAATATAAACACAGTAATAAAGAAAACTGCAAATAACAATGGCGGATTTGCTAGTTTCTTCCATTGCCCCGCAAAAAAGTAATAATAAAAGTGCAAAAGTAGTAAAAGATAAAAACCTCTACATATGTGGTATCGTCGTAATCATACCGACCCATAGAATAAAGGTAACATGTTATTTACACTGCACAGTGAACGGCATAAATTTAAAATGCATAGAACAATGGCTGAATTTTTCTCCCCGATAAAAAGTTAATAAAAGTTAATCAAAAGATTATATGTACCCATATATGGTGCCATTAAAAAATTATAATAATCCCACAAAAAACAAGTCCTCATACAGCTATGTTGATGGAAAAATAAAAAAGTTATAGCTATTTGAATGCGACGATGGAAAAACGAAAGAAATTGCTTGGTCATTAAGTCCTAAATTAGGCTGGTCACTAAGGGGTTAAAGAAGCATTTTATGAGATTTATATCAGGCTCTATTTACACTATTCTGGTGATGTTCCATCTATAAGCTACCATAATCTTTTAATATCGACTTCATAGGCTATGATGGACTTAACGTAAACCCTGAGAGTGTCTTTTTGATATATATTTGGGAGAAATGTGTCTGCATAATTTTTCAACGTATTCAAAAGCTCCGTTGATGGTGTATTTGGTGCATCAAAACTTCATTTTTATTCATCTTTAGGCTGTTGTTGGCCCACTGTATTCTAATACTGCTTCTTACAATCCTTTGTCTGGCTGTAAGGCACCAGGATGCAGCAGGAGCTCTCCCCCACTACACTGTCTGCAATAGAAGAGCAGATAGGATAAGCTATAAAATATTGCAGGCTGGCAAACAGTATAGGCATATTTTTTTATTTACTTTTATAATTTAATTTAGCGTTTCTTTCGTGAGTCTCTTAAAAATGGCCACCCCAATACATACAGCATAGAGGACATTTTGCATATAATAAGAGTATTATATTTACTTTGAAACAAGTCTTTTTCATGCATTAAGCTCCGGTCCATAGACAATCAACGGTCCATGACTACACCACACGGTCATACACCGGACTGCTTTGGATCCCTATTATTTACCTCAACTGAGGTATTCTGTTAGGTTTTTATGATGGAGAAGACTAATAAATCTGACTATTATTTTAATCTAAATTAATCCAAATATATGTACTGAATAATGTCAATATATCTTTATATAGGTAAGAGCTTTGTTTTTCTAAAACAGACTTCGAAAGCCCCTGCATAGTCATAAAGTTAAATAATACAATTCTAGCTGCCTCCAGTCACCACTAGAGGGAGCTTAGGAGCTTATTGCATACTGTTTATACATTGAACTCAACAACAACACCGTATGCAGTCAGCTCCTGAGCTCATCCTAGTGGCTGCAGGCAGACAGAATTTTTTCATTTAACTTGATGTCTATATAGTAGATTTAAAAATAGAGCTCCAACCGCTATAGAGAAATATTAAGAAATTGTCCAGCAAAGAATTTTGGTCCTAAATATGGTAGGGAGTTAAAAGGTGGAGATTCACTTTAAAACTTTTTAAGTGACTCTTCAGAAAAAACTAATATATGTGTGTACATGAGGAATAACACTATTTGTGGCCATTATATAGTAGTTTTCTCCTCTGCAGGCTCTAGATCTTATTCTCAGTTGTCTTAAAGCTAGTGGGCAGAGCCTAACTGCTATCTAGTCTTCTACACATTGCACACATAAAGGAGAATCCTGCTCTCCAGAGGCGTAACTTGAAGCTCCTGGGCCCCAATGCAACATTTATAACAGGGCCCCTACCTAGCATATATAATTTATAATACTGGTGTGATTGCTACCTCTGCATCCCCTATAGCTATGCCCCTGCTGCTCTCCTATCTCTATCAAATATATAGAAGCTGCAGCAGTAGCATGAAGGACATTTTACAGAAGTACAGACCAGTGTAGCTGAGAATCTAGCACTGGGGTGACATAGAAATCTTAGCATCACATATGTGTGTTTCTCTCAGCTCCTACTTCTACTAGACTTACATGCAGCGTGTGTTGATGAGTCACACTCTCTCCCTGCTCACTCCTCTTTCTCCCCCTCCACTCTCCATAGACTTGTATAGCAGGCAGTAAACTGACACCCCTCTTCTGCAGTCTGTCTCCTCTGCTCTGTAATCAGAGATGGCCAATGCCAGATTACAGGAAGGTAGACATCTATTAGCAGTAACTTCATACAGAATTTGCATGATTAAAACGACAAAATTTTAACAGTAAGTAAATTACCAAGTTGCTTTATATCAGGTATACTATTAGATTAGAATATGTTGTTTGAAAAGTTAGTGTCCGTTTAAGTATTATAATATGAAGTAGTCAAGAAAATGGCGTAATCTAATATTACAAATCAAATAATACTATGGATGCAATAAGTAGAGACAATGAAAACTCGCTGTATACACTGTACTGACATGTTCCATTGCTCACTGAACAGATCATTACTTCAGAGAATTCTCAAGCATTTACTGCGCTATGTTGCTGATTGGCGCCGGCTATTAATTTACTCATACACAATCTGTAATCTGGCAATTTGCTGCAGAAAAGGATTTCCTAAATGTGCTTCTAATTGTTATATTTTCACTAAAATAACACGAGGCATATGGCACTCTAAAATTACAGCCAGCAGCACAACACCAAGATACCAAGAGGTTCAATATATTTTTGTTTGCAAATTGTATTAATGTATTTCTAAAAGCCATATGGGAGATTTTGTGGGCCAGTGATATAAATGCCAGATTCTCATTTCATAGCGTTGTGAGCATAGGACATGGAGACAGATGTTTCAGGCTTTATTGAAGTAATCCAAGGCCATACTTAAAAACAACCTCTATTAATGGTTATTGTATTTTGGACGTCATAGCGGGGGACCCCAGCTCAGGACCCCCTCTATTAACCAGTGCAGAGAGCTGCTTACAAAGAGTGTCTTTCTCTGCAGCGCATGGCCGAGCCACCTATTAAATTGATTTGAATGGCCAGCGTGTCATACTACATTTCGCAAAGAGTGGTCGGTGATGGGTCAACTTATGACTAGCCACAACTTTCCTCACTGATAACAGGCTGCATGAAGTTAGAAGCCGAAACAGCAGCGAGGTGTCATAAAACCAGGGGCCCGGCATTAAAAAGTTGCAAATTTTGGCGCATGTCATATTTGCGCTAAAATTTGCAGCTTTTTGTCATTTTATGCTCCTCTAGCCATTTTTTAAAAGTGGCGAAAAAAATGGGTGAGTTTAGCGGGACAGATTTACTATAATTTACGGCACAAATTGGCAGAAATTTTATTGCAAACCTACACGTTCTCATTACACGTGTAGATTTGCATTTCTGGTTGCCGGACAGGTAAATATGCGCCAAGTATATTAGGAGGCGTGCTTCTCTTGAAAATGTGGTGCATCTTACTCTAGCGCACTTTGGATTAGGACTGGCGTATGGAATTAAATTTCCCCATTATGCTCTTGAAACAGGAATCACAAATTGGCACTTTATTTAAGTTTCCAAGGATTTAATATTAAAGACTCCAGACTTCAGACCCCCCCCCCCCAAAAAAAAAATTCTGACTCCAGGCCCCAATATGAATTCAGATCCCAGACTTCAGGCAGCAGTGTGAATTTAGACCAAATCAGATATTTTTAGTGATTACTACAGATCTGTCCTTCTTACCTTTGATTTCATCTCAACATATCCAGAGATGTGAGGTGCAAGATAAGCAGCTTTAAAAAAAAAAAAACATGATTTCGTGATACTCTGTCACGATATGTCTATAATACACATATCAACTTGTGGCCACCCAGTGGTTGTGATGTGTATTGCAGGCTTTCAAGGTTTGTACTAGTATGATGCGATATTGTATTGAATTTGTTTCATGATAAATTGGAGTCCATAACATATTTAGACAAAGGTAAGGGTGGACACATCCGTATAGGAAAGTTCTTTTGGCTGAGAGGAGAAAGACATAGCTCTTTGGGATACTGTTTAGCAGAGCACAATTGGGCTCAATGATCCAGCACTATTAGAGCATTTGCAAGGTGTAATAAATGTAAAGGTTTTATCCTGATGTCAAGTTCCCGTTAAATTACTGGCTCCTCACATCAGTTTAATTATTTTATTTTTTTTCTCCTACCTGAATTAGCCAAGGTAATGCTTCTCATATTATGTGTTAATACTGTGCTTGGGATTTTCCCTTGATAATACAACTGCAGTAAGTTGGTTTGAATTAATTATTTTAATAGCATTTATTTAACAAGCGTTCATTAATTTGGCTCAAGTTAACGCAATTGGAAAGTCATTAGGGAAAACGGAGGAACGGATCATTATTACACTGTGGATGTGGTCGTGTTGGCAGTTCTGACGATTGGTGGCTCTGTTTATTAATTCAGCTAAGGATATGCTCATATGGCGTAATTTGGAGGCTGAAAAAACTGACCCGTAATACATGTCAAAAACACAATTTCTTTACGCTTTTTTCAATGAATACGTGTATTTTGATGTGTATTTAAAGCAGGTTTTTTTTAAATGTTTTTTTCCCTCCATTGAACTCACCACTTGTTTTGTGTTTTTTAGGATATTCCATACTTCAGGCTATTATGGAGAAGGCTGGACAAAATGGTTGGCAAGTTAGTGCAATATGTGTGGAAAATTTCAATGATGCCAGCTACCGACGTCTCTTAGAAGACCTGGATCGGAGACAAGAAAATAAGTTTGTAATAGACTGTGAAGTGGAAAGACTTCAGAATATTCTGGAACAGGTAACAATTCATTCCCCTTTACTTAGGATAATGATAGCAATTATAATTATAATAATAATAATAATAATAATAATAATAATTGCAATATGAACCGTGGTCGACTATATAATACAAAACAAAATGTCAATCATTGGCTCTTTTTATGTCATCTTTTTGGCAGTTTTCACTGGTTATTATCTTTTAATATTTTTTAATGTTATGAATATATTCAATAGAATTTGTTTCAAGAGAAGTTGACCATAAAGAAACCTAGGATTAAAGGAGTTCTCTAGAGCTTTAACACTTAATTAAGATATGTTATCCATATTTAGTTGGTGGGATACGACCCCCGGGATCCCGCCTATCGGCACACTGAAAGAACTACAATTTAGTTGAATTGTAAGAGCTGCATTACCAGATACGGCCACTGATATGAATGAGCCGCTGTGCCTGTATCAACAATAAAGGGAAAGCCCCTGCCCATTCATTGTGCTGATTTGTGGGGGTTCCGGACGTCGGCTAGCCATTAATCAAATATTGTTGGAATATCCTAAGTTTTTTTGTAACTTATTTTGATATATATTTATATTAAAAATCAGCTCCCTTCATGCCCTGGGAGGGCCCCCACCTCCCCCCCCCCCACCCCTAGCTGTGGCCATATGAAAACATTGCTGACCGATACACATGGATGCTAAAAGATCTGTACAAATTGACCGCCAGATCTATTGGATGAGTCAGCTGCTCCATACAATGTAGGGATAGAGAGGACCGCTTTCAGAGGGAGCTATAATTTTAATACAATTATCTGTTGCAACATAGTCACTCATGGCCAAAAAAATTATTATTTTTTTCCAAAAACAGCTACACATCTGTCTAGGGGCAATGTCTGCAATTGCAGGTCAACCCCATTCAAGTATATGGGGCTAAGATACAATACCAGACACATCCCATGGAGTCTGGAGCTGTTTCTAGAAAAAATGTGGCCCTTTTTTTCTAATCCTGGACAACCCCTTTAAGCAGTAACTGTAAAATGTAGTATTATACTATACCGTTATTAAAAAATTTTTGTGTTTTTTATATATTTTTTTCTGTAGAATGTAGATATACCCTTATAGCTACCTGGAAACTATCATCAAGCAGGCTATCTTCTGATGATGGATCTTATTATGCCTCTATTATTTTAATTCTGACTTGTGTGAATACCGAGGACAGCTCCCTATCACATTAACGTCCCAATAGTTTCATTATAAATACCTATTATACTAAATTCGTTATTTACATGTTATTGAGCCTGCACAGCATTCAAGTACTAAATAAAGATACATAATAACAGATCTGTCAACAGCAGTTTGCTGCTGGTTTCCAGCTAGGATTGTTTTTTTCTATTCTGGAAACTAAAAAAAATAAAGTGGAAAAAGCAAAAAAATCATACTGATAATACTGGTATATTACATTTGCTGACTGTAGAGCCAAAGGTTGAGCTTTTCTTATATGTGTGATATAGTCGTATGTGTTGTTGGCCAAATTACTTGAGAAAGGCTCCATTCCAGACAGTTTTTGCAGCTGGAGCCCTTAAAACACAGTCTGATATGGGTGTTTTCTATTGCATTATGGACCACATGCGAATGACCTCTCTTTAGGCCCTTCATTATATAATTGTACCTTTTTTTTACTACAGTATATCATGTACGTGATGTTGTGTCGCCTTGGTGAGAGCACATTTTCCTAACATCCTTACTATGCCGTTTTAGAGGCACATAACATTGCTGTGCTGACCAATCTATCAACATTTTTTGAGAATGTTCTTGAACTGTACTCGTCAATATTAACTGATGGCGTAAATTCATAAATGCAACATAATTCTACTATTTCTAAATAAAAAATTTAAAAAAATCCACCCATCTTGGAGATTACATTGAAAACCAGATTTATACATCAAGCTGGTGAGATGTCCTTCACAATCTACATTGCTCACTAGATGTAAATGACTGATCTCAGCTGCACAATTTGGATGACACGGGAGCAGATAGAAGCAAGTACTCTGGTAAATGACCTAATTTGTCTCCGTCTGCATAAATCACAACAAAACATGCCGAAATCAATCACATATAGAAAAACTCATTTCTATAGCTGCAGATCATTGTGGACTTGTTCTTCAACCTTGATGGTAATATGGTTGCTATGAATCAGTGGAGAACCGTTAAGCCCTTTTGGACTAAGCTAAATGAGTGATTTTTAGTAGCTTACAAGTGATAATAGATGGGTTTGGAAATTATTTTGGACAATAAGATTGTGTAGTCATGATCAATAAGTATTCGTTCACATACGTCCAGCCCTCAGGCCGTACCTTCATCTTTTAATATAAAAGTTGGAGGGCAATTGATCTCACAACTGATCCCATTGCCCATTGAGTTGTGCCCTTTTTAACTGGAAAAGTGTCCAAACATCTTTTAAAGCCGTCAGTCCTGTCTGAAACAACATTTCATGCTATGTTCCTTCAGGTGGGACCCTAAGGCCATTGACCAGGGAAGACACCACTAATGGGTTTGTTGACCCTATCTTGCAGGCTTTCTCACAAGCGGTAAAAATGTATTCCCCCACCTGATATATGTGAACAAGCCCTCAGAGTAAATCTGTGACCAGAATTGATGGCTTTATAGTAGAGAGTGGCAATTTTTTATAACAATTTTTCACATTGGAAACAGTGGTTGATTGCTAAGTGTAGCATTTTTTATAAACTTTTTATTAATTGTCAAACATTATCAGTTACTAATATAATTTTTTTTCTTTAAATTGCACAAGAATATCTCACGACATCGAGCATGATCACATATAGTTTACAATCACCCAATGTTTTTCTTCTTAAGTATGCTTCTACAAATCGTGAAGTTTACACTTTCTGCCTGCGGACCATACCCTACCTTTCCCCAATCTGTGGATCTTCAGCTGTTGAAATTCTACAACTAACAATAGGCAATTGTCTGGGCCTGCTGGAAATTGTACTTTTTCAGCAGCTGGAGAGCCAAAGGTTGAGAACCATTGCTCTACTTCCACCTTGATTTGCATCAATGATAATGTTGCCCATATTACAGCTAAGTCGTAGCGTGAACCTAGGAACCCAAGTTCTATCTGTGCCTCCTTTACATGTGGTATACATTCAGATGAAAAAGTATGTAGATGTATAGCAGTTCAGTCACCTATGTCTGGTATATATATATGGGGTCCTTACCGATGGAATGGAACTGGTAAGTTATTTTCGAATGGTGGGGAGAGGTTAACCAAAATTATTGCAGCCCCTTTCATCTAATAGAACAGCCTTCATGACATCGATCCCAGAACCCCCCATCATTGGCAAGATACTCACCCTCTCCAGCGCATTCACAGGCTGTTTCACCTGGAGAATACAGCGAGTGTAGGCGCCGGCGGGGATGGTCTCATGAACAGCAGCGGTCCTGGGGGATGGACCTCCAGGAATCTACTTATATGGGGCTTGCAAAAAAACATAGATATTACATTAAGCCGGGTATTCTCCTTTAAGACGTTTATCCATGTAAATGAGTGACAATGAGGTATGCATTCTTTTATTTTGTTTTTTAGATTTTTTTTTAAGGTTTCTTGTTGATATTTTTTATATTAAAATTCATATATAGGAAGTCAAATCATATCCTTTCTTTTTAATTTAATTTTTATCTCTCTCTTCCATCAGTTTTCAGAGGATGTTAAGTGTCTGGGAGGCTCGAATAGATCTTTCCCTAAAGGTTGCTAAGGATTAGAGAAAAGCATTCATTCTTATTGCACAAAAACATGCAAATAGTTAGAAATCCTCCAATGGGTAGAATGTAATTTTCAGTGTGTGAACAATTCTTAGGCCTCTGTACTGATTTTACTGCGGATAAAGCCATGGAATGAAAAGATACGTTTTGTTATCATACTTTTTTTAATATTTCTATGCTCAATGTTGTTTTCAATATACAATATACAATGACTTATACAGCAAGTGATCTCCATCTAGTGGCAGTGATCAAGGATCCCGTTCGCTGTGCGAAACATCTGAAATTGGCAACAATAGGGGTATCAAATGCTTTATGATATAGGTTATGTAATACTAGATAATACTATCATCGTAGTTTAGCGCGGTGCTGAATTTGTAGTTTAACTCTTTGCATGTACATTGTGATAAACCTGGACGTTCTGACTAAAACCAAAATAGCAACTTACAATATTTCGGGATATTTGTCTCAGGATAAATAACAAAACTGCTGCTACATTTGTTTTTTTAGCTTGTTCCAGGCTGCAAGCTATATTGATTTTTATTGCAAGCCAAACTGGGGAAGAAGCTAGTCACCAAAACTATACTTGTTTTAAAAAAATAAAAGACCAAAAATAAATATACTGATCCATCTGCAGAACTTCTGTACTGCACCCCGTCTGTGGAACTCACTTCCCGAATTACTAGACTTGAGGTAACCAAACACCTTAGATAGCTGCGGTCCGACAGCTATTCATCCCAATCCCCTAATACACATGCACACTCATTTTGGCGGCGGCCAATCTACTCTGAAAACAAAAAAATCAGGACTGTTGAAATCCAACATATCTAATCCCTCTTTCCCCTGCCATCGGGAGAGAGTCGGGACTGCCATATACACTTGATGGTCGGCTAGTCCCACGAAGACCGTCAGGATTATCTAATGTATATGGGCACCTTTGCTTCTAACATTCCCAGTTTTAAATGTACCTTAAAAACAAATATGTCACATAAACCAAGTCTTTGGTTCGTACAAAGCCTGAACTTGTCAGAAATATCTTCATTTGACCCATCCTCAACTACTTACCCTTGTAGTATAACTCTGCACTTTATATCCATTTTGGTTAAGATACTGGCTGGGTGACGGATTCATGTAATTGTATTTATATTTCCCTTGCCAATTGTGTCACTCCTTAAAAGAGGGTGGGGATGACCTTCTGGTGACCAGATGACAGAGAAATGGCCTTTACAAGAGCTAATATGGTTGACAATTGTAGCTTCAAACAGCTACTTTATGTCCCAATTAAACTTTTTATTTTTGACTGAAGGTACACTAAACTTAATAGGTACCTGCATTTTTATGTACAACCACAGATGGATGAAACCAGATGAGTTGTGCCAGAGGACGAATTTGGCCGTGCTAAGCTTTATACAACTCCTGACCTCCTATTAGCTCCCCACAAAATAACCACTTCAGTGTATGCACATGGCATATTAAATTTACACATATTTCATAGACGTGTTAACTTGTGCCATTTTCTCCGTTCTTTTCTTGATGTTTCATGTTATTCTATTTTACAGTTCACATTTGCCAAACTTAGATTTTCTACTTAAGGGTATGTGCACACACACTAATTACGTCCGTAATTGACGGACGTATTTCGGCCGCAAGTCCCGGACCGAACACAGTGCAGGGAGCCGGGCTCCTAGCATCATACTTATGTACGATGCTAGGAGTCCCTGCCTCGCTGCAGGACAACTGTCCCGTACTGTAAACATGATTACACTACGGGACAGCTGTTCTGCAGCGAGGCAGAGACTCCTAGCATCGTACATAAGTATGATGCTAGGAGTACTTGCGGCCGAAATACGTCCGTCAATTACGGACGTAATTAGTGTGTGTGCACATACCCTAATACGGCAGAACATAAAGGCCCAACAGCTCCCTACTACATTTACCACCATGTGGGGGCACTGTATTATAGAGGTATATAATACAGAAAGCAATGCTTATAGAGGAAAACACTTTGATAATACGCCATTCAATAATAGATGACATGATTTTTTTCTGTCAAATGCTATATAAATCTAAGAGGTAAAACCTCTCAGGGGTACAATATGTCTCGAAACTTGGGCGGAGCCATAATGCATTCATGTGAATCAGCCTAAATAATTTTTAGAAAAGTCCATACTGACTAAAAAAATTGCCTTGTTGATGTATCTGCCTCATGGAGCCCTCACACTATTAAGCAATATTAAGAATTTGGGAAGTTAATCTATCATATAGATGTTAGAGGGAAGTGGAACGTAGGTGACATTCTTATAGGTGGTAAACACTTCAGTTTCATTTTAAAATGTTATCTCCTAGTGCACAGTGTGCTTGTTCGGGTTTGTGAGCCTCCTAGGACATCATAATTGCCATTCTTGACTTTGATTTAGTACTGTGGACTGGGTAACATAAACATCTGACACACTGAGTAAATTGCCTTCATTCCTACCAAGATATTGAGATGGATGAATGGGTGATGAAAAGTCTAAGAATCACTGAAGAGAAATGACCCAATAGAGAAAGGGACCATAGCACTACAATGAGGAAATAACCTGGGACCAGGGTGGTATAATTCGAAGGGCACTATACTGTACCCCTTTTTAATCTTATACCATTATTTATACTTATTGTGTAATTATAACCTTATTAATGGATGCTCCTGTGAAACTTTGGACAATGAAGATATATACCGATCAACTATAACAGTAATCAACACAGAGGAGGATAATGAAATACTATAGAGGGATTTGGGGAAACTGGAGGTTTGGGCAGAGAAATGGCAAATTAAGTTTAAGTCTACATTTTACAATTATACATTAAATGGTAAAACACTGGGTAAAACCGCTACTGAAAAAGTTTTGCGGTTATTGGTGGACAGTACATTTACCTTTAGCAACCAGTGCCAGGCAGCTGCTGCCAAGGCAAATGCAATCATGGGATGCATCAAAAGAGGCATAGATGTTCATGATAAGAACATAGTTTTGCCTCTATGCAAATTACTAGTCAGACCACACATGAAATATTGTGTATAATTTTGGGCACCTGTGTAGGGCGACCGAGAAGGGCGACCAAAGTAATTAAGGGAATGGGTGGGTTGCAGTACCAAGAAAGGTTATCAAATTTCTTCAGTTTAGAAAAAAGACGGCTTAGGGGCGATCTAATTACAATGTACAAATATGTAATTGGACAGTACAGAAATCTTTCTAATGATTTTTTTTACATCTAGGCCTGTAACAAGGACAAGGGGGCATCCTGTACATCTAGAGGAATGATAGGTTACACTATCATCACAGACGGGGATTCTTTACTGTAAGAGCAGTGAGACTATGGAACTCTTTGCCACAGGATGTTGTGATGGTTGATTCATTGAACAAGTTCAGGAAGGGCCTTGATGCCTTTCTTGAAAAATATAATATTACAGGTTATGAATACTAGATTCTGGAGATAGGACATTGATCCAGGGATTTATTTTGATTTCCATATTTGGAGTCAGGGAGGAATTTTTCCCCCAATGAGGCAATTGGTGTCAACATCATGGGGGTTTTGCCGTACTCTGGATTAACACGATAGGATTATAGGTTGGACTTGTTGGACCTGTGTATATTTTTCAACCTTATCAACTATGTAACTATGTAACACTGACAGGTGAAGTGAATGACATTGATTATCTCCTTACAATGGCGCCTGTTAAGGGGTGGGATACATTAGGAAGCAAGTGAACAGTCTGTATTTGAAGTTGATGTGTTGGAAACAGGAAAAATGGGCAAGTATAAGGATCTGAGCGACTTTTTCAAGGGCCAAATTGTGATAACTGGGTCAAAGCATCTCCAATATGACAGGTCTTGTGGGTTGTTCCTGATATGAAGTGGCTATAACCAACCAAAAGTTGTACACGGAAGGACAACTGGTGAACAGGTGACAGGTTCAAGGGTATCTAAGGCACATTAATGCGCATAGGGCATGTAGGGCTAGCCCGTTTGGTCCGATCCCACAGAAAAGCTACTGTAGCACAAATTGCAGAAAAAGTTACTACTGGCTATGACAGAAAGGTTTCAGGACACACAGAGCATCGCATCTTGCTGTATTTGGGGCTGCATAGTCGCAGACCTGTCAGAGTGCCCATGCTGACTGCTCTCCACTGCTGAAAGTGATTACAATGGGAACGTAAGCATCAGAACTGGACTACGGAGGAATGGAAGAAGTTGGCCTGGTCTGATGAATCACATTTTCTTTTACATCATGTGGATGGCTTGGTGAAGAGATGGCACCAGAATGCACTATGGGAAGAAAGCAAACCAGTGGAGGCAGTGTGATGCTCTGGGCAATGTTCTTATGGGGAACCTAAATTGCCTAACTTTAAGCATTTGGCGACACCTATATCGAAAAAAAAATTCTCATCTGCAAGATCTAGTTGGAAATCAAGAGGGTTTATTGAATGGAAAAAAAAATAATTCTGAATGTGCATGGCTCTGCCATAAATTCAAGAACACATATGCCACTACTATCAAAGTTCAGTGGTGATTGGCGCCATTACCGAAGTTTCCTTAAACAATGCCGCATATATTTGCAAATGCCCCCTTCTCCATTTACCAGTTAAAGAAAAAAAAGTATTGTTTATAATTCGTCTTCTAACAGATGAAGCTCTAGCACGGGCCTCACCTTATGTAGGAAAAAATAGTAATCCTCAGAATGATTTGGATGACTTTATCGCTGATATGAATCAAGTTTTTGATGATCCTAATCGGTGTGCCACAGCTGAAGCTAAACTGCAAAATCTGCGGCAAAGAATACGATCTGTTGCTGAATACGCAGCAGAATTTCACCACTGGATAGCTGATACCATGTGGAATCTAACGGCCCAGAAGAGCCAACTTCCGTGAGGGCTTTCATAGCACATGAAGGTTAAACTTTCCAGAGTTGAAACCCCAGATGGGTTGGAGGCGTTAATTCAATTGTGCATTCGAAAGACTGCGGGCATTTGGAAACAATCCTGCCATCTCCTTTGGTTAATCAACACTGAAGACCCAGTAAAATACAGAATTTATATCTGAACCTATGCAAATTGATATTATTTGAAAACGTCTTACTACAGCAGAAATAGAGAGGCCGCATACAAAAAATCTTTGTCTTTATTACGGGGGGTTCAGAGCACTATGCTGTTTATTGCTCAAATAAGATTTGTTAGATTAGAATTGTCACTGATGTGAAAGAACAGATAAAACTGGAGATGTGATCTATTGGATTCAAATATACATTCAATGTCTCCTCTGGCACAGAATTAAGACAAGTTGTTGGTACTGGAGTCTCATGATATAGTGCCAATACCCATCTTCACTAAAATATGTGAGATTTTGGTTCTGTGGTGCTTCTCTGGCGGAAATTGGCCCAATAAAAAATATAACACGTCTCGCAAAAAAATAGCCCACATAACGCTATTTGGACTGAAAGATAAAGAAGTTATGGTTCGTGGAGTGCGGTGATGAAATGTGCTATTATTGTGAAAAAGTAGTAAAATATTAAAAAAGTATACATATTTGGTTTGTATCTTCCCATAGAATAAGGATAATATGTTATATAGAAAAGGGAGAGAACCTCCAGCTCACCAGTGTGCGTCTCCAGACAGCGTCAATCGGATCCCCGCGACGGCCCGCGGTGTAAGACAGCAATTGTAGAGAAGAATTGATCCAGCGCTGATGGTGAGTTAAAAGGGAAACCGAAGTCCCAAGTTTATTGGAGAAAAAATAAAACAGAAGGGAGACGCAGTCCCAAGGTATGAGTAGTCAGGGCTTGAACTACTGACTACTCATACCTTGGGACTGCGTCTCCCTTCTGTTTTATTTTTTCTCCAATAAACTTGGGACTTCGGTTTCCCTTTTAACTCACCATCAGCGCTGGATCAATTCTTCTCTACAATTGCTGATAATATGTTACTTATGACGCACGGTGAACGGTATAAATTGAAAGGGCAAAAAAACAATAGCGGAATTGCTGTTTATTTTCCATTAAAAAAGTTAATAAAATATAAGATTTAATATTATACACACATATAATAATACAAAATACAAGCTATATCAACAGAAAAATAAAAACGTTATGGATCTAGGAATGTGAGGATGAAAAAACAAAAAAAATGTTTGGTCCTTGAGACCGGGTCCTTAGGGGGTTAATGGACAGTTTTTTGTTGTCACAATTGTATGACAAGGAATATGAAGCAAATTGCTGAAAATAGGTTCTGTTGACGGAGAATATAAAATTGGACGGTGTAAAAACATGACTGTATACTTGGAATGTAGTGAGAGCTTGCAGCGGCCAGTCGTCATGGGCCTCATTTGCTGATTAATCCCTTACAAATTATTTTGTTCTTTGGTTCTGCATACACAATTTTGTATCTTAGATATGGAGGCAAGCATGCGGTATGCATGAACTAATCAGCCAGCACAGCATCCCGCACGACGCATAAAATAGGAAACCTGTGCTGTAAAAGATTTTGATGGAATTGTGAAGCAGAAAATGTTTAGCACAAATAATTATTTTCTTTTACCGGTAAAACAAGACGACCAGGGCGGACATATCATTTGTGCAACCTGTGCTGCTGCACAGGGCCCAGTAACGTGATACACTGTCCCCTTAAAGCAGCCTTCTTCTGTTTGTTAGCATACCTCCCAACAGGGGCGTAGCTAAAGGCTCATGGGCACTAGTGCAAGAATTCAGCTTGGGCCCCCCTACCCCTCCCCAACACCACCAGACCCTGTGATGCCTATGCCCACTCGCCTTGCCCGACAGTCCCCATGGATGCCCCCACAGTATAATACCCCCCATAGCTCCCTCCACAGTATAATTCCCCCACACATTATAATGCTCCCCATAGGTGCCCCCACACAGTATAATGCCCCCCATAGCTGACCGCCACAGTATAATGCCCCATAGCTGCCCCCACACAGTATAATGCCCCCCATAGCTGACCACCACAGTATGATGCCCCCATAGCTGCCTCCACAGTATAATGCCCCCACACATTATAATGCTCCCCATAGCTGCCCCCACACATTATAATGCTCCCCATAGCTGCCACACACAATATAATGTTCCCCGTAGCTGCACCCACACAGTATAATGCCCCCATAGCTGACCACTACAGTATAATGACCCTCATAGCTGCCCCCACACAGTATAAGGACCCCATAGCTACCCCCACATTATAATGCCCCCATAGCTGCCCCCACAGTATAATGCCATAGCTGCCCCCACAGTATAATGCCACCACACAGTATATTGCCCCCCCCATAGCTGCCCCATAGAGTGTAATGCCCCCCACACAGTATAATGCTTCACACAGCTGACCAAACACAGTATAATGCCCCCACAGTATATTGCCAGAGATAGCTGCCCCATACAGTATAATACCCCCATACAATATAATGCCCCCATAGCTGCCTCATACAGTATGATGCCCCCATACAGTATAATGCCCTCCACAGTATAATTCTCCCCATAGGTGCCCCATATAGTATAATGCCCCCATAGCTGCCACCACACAGTATAATGCCCCCATAGTTGACCATCACAGCATAATTCTCCCCATAGCTGCCCCATATAGTATAATGCCCCCGTACAGTATAATGCCCCCATACAGTATAATGCCCCCATAGCTGCCCCATACAGTATAATGCTCCCTCAGCAGCCACCATATCAGCCCCCCTCCCGTACCCAGTATAATGCCCCCATATGTGCCTAATAGAAAAATAATAACATAATTATCTATCCCCGTTTCCACGACAGGTGGAGGAGATCCATCTCCTTCTCTGCACTGTGCTGTGAGTGACTCGCGCGCGAAGACGTCACTACATCGCGCCTGCCTGCGTCGAGCTGCTCACGGTACAGTAAATGCACCAGCATTGAACTGAACTGTATCTGCATCCTGAGGATACAGCGCTGTGTGGCAACGGGGACCCTATGGGCACCCAAGGCTTAGGGGCCTGACCGTTGCGACCCCTATAGCTACGCCAAGACCTCCTAACTTTCAGTAATTTCTAAGAGGAACAACCCATGCCACGCAGCGTGCTGTGGAAGATTTTAACATTAAGCCGCGTCCCTGACCCTGTCCAATTTGTATCCATACACACCCTGTTCCCATTGTGCCCCCATACAGTAATAGTGCCCTCCTTTGGGTAACAAATATTAATACTGCTCCTTTGTGCCCCACAAATTTTGATAGTGCCCTCTTTGCATGATACATATTAATAGTGTCCCCACACAGTGATGATACCTCCTTAATGCAATATAATTTTGCTATAGTGCCTCCTTCACAGTATGATGACTGTGTAGTGTCCCCACATACTTTAATGACCCCAATTTGCCCCCACACAGTATCATTCCCTCATAGTGCCCCACCATACAGAATCATGCCCCAATTTTGTCCCACCCACACTGTATAATGACCACATAGTGGCGCCACACAGTATAATGACCCCATAGTGCCTCCCTATACAATCCAACTGATTGTGAGAATGCAGGGCCCAAACCCCAGATCCTCCTCCTAAGCATACAAACAGAGCCCCACCCCCGGATCGCGGGACATTGCCAGGAATCCAGGAATGTCCGGCTGAATCACATTCTGGGAAATTTGGGAGGCATGCTACTAGATTTCATGTAAATGCCTGAGCTAATGTAAATGCCTGGGATAACAATTATTGATGGTTTGTTAGCTAGACATAAGGGGGATTTATGATGAGATATTAGAGAATAATTGGGCCCATATACTGTTCTTACACAGGGCCCTCAGATATCTGAGACGACCAAAGTGCTAGTCACGTCCGAGATACTTGATCTTCAAATGAGGTGATAAAGCAAAAAAGTTGATAGTCCCTTGTTGCCAGTCTTCTGTGCTCCGGTGCAACTAAGTTGCTGTGATAATGTGTCCATAGTAATATCTCTTCATATGGACGCATTGTCCAATAGCTTCTACTTGACATTACTTCCTATGGATAAAACATTAGTGCGCAGAAACATGACTACAGCCATTGGACAATGACGAATTCAGAGCCCTATATAATAAAAACAAAGCTCAGACCCATAAAGATGTATGATACAGTTTCTAGGTGGAGGTTGTGGACCCCACTAATGCTCGAGGTGCTCAATTGTCTGAATGGTCAGTCCGCCTTTGGGTAACTTAACTTAAAGAGAATCTCACCATTATATTATCACACCGTTTTTTGGTCAAAAATATTGTGCTAATAAATGTTATTATATATCTTTATAGCATCCAGTGATTGTGTTACATGCAGATTTTCAGAGCGGATTTCGCGTTTTGCAATGCACAAATCCACATTGAAAATTTACAACACTTATGCAACTGAATAGGCCTCGGCTTCCTCCGCCCACATCTGTGATTGACAGATTTCCCGATATACAAGAACATATAACAAAAGTTGTCAATCACTGTATGTGGGCAGGGCAAGCAGGACTTACATCTCTCTCTATGGGACCTAAGAGCTTTTTGCATGAAAATACTGAATCAAATTAAAGAAACTATATATTCCGAGCTCAACATCTCCCCGTCCATTATATGCTATCCTCACATTGGTGACCTATGGGAAAAGTAGAAAAGGTTGAGGTCACAGATAGAGGTTTAGGTTTCATTCATACAAACACATGAAAACTTTGTGAGCCGCCATATAGTGCCTCTGTATGGCATCACATTATGGATGTATTCTTTATAAAAGGCAATGCTAGTGTGGAAGCATACCTCTGAAATATGGCATTCTAGTATGCAGGCCATGATTTTTTTTTTATTATATCGGAGGCATATGGCGGTAACATAGGGCACCACAGCATTAGTTTTGATTGGCACCATATTACACCTTTGTATAACCTGGAGATTGTACAGAGCCATAATACATCTGTCTCCACCAGTACAATACATCCATCTCCACCAGAACTGTCAAGTTTCCGAGATTTTAATAAAGCTATGTCTTTCTTCCCCTTAAAGGACTAAACTGTATTGACAAATTAAGGCAAATTTCCAGATTAGTTATACATTACATTATTGTTATCCTATTATTATTACTATGTTTTATAGTCATTATCTGGTGTTTATTGTGTTGCCGAATCTATGGCTAAAATATTATGTATTTTTCATTGCAGGTTGTGAGTGTTGGGAAACATGTGAAAGGCTATCATTACATTATTGCAAACCTAGTAAGTATTAGTGTTCATTAATTTGCTCTGAGAGCCTATTAATTTTCATTTTACTGCTCCAATTGGGGCAAAATCAGTGGAAAATAAAAGTAGCACATTTATATGGTCGTCGCTCATCATGCATCTGATTAATTAAAATCTAATCAAAGCAGCATTTATCATCATCATTATACATTCAAACAGTGTGCATCAATTCTGTGTCGAAGAAAAATTAGCACCTGCCAGAAGAGAGGCTTAAGAGGATTTTTTTCCTTTTTTTTTTTTTAGTTACGAGGTCTAGATCTTAAACATGCAATTCCATATTATATTCTCTTTTGCAAAAAAAATAATAATAATAATAAGTGTGTATATATAGAAGTGACATTGTAAGTGTAACAATTTTTTTTAAATGTTGTCATTTTATTTTTTTTCCTGGGCGCGGTCATACTGGAGGCACATACTTCCTTTTTATGCAGCTGCTTTATGGCAGCTGCAAAAAATAATAGTCAATGAACAGAAAAGTATCAAAAGGCTAATACAGCCTCCAGAAAAACATGGAGTACAGCCCCCTCCACAAGTGATCAGGAAGTGGAAGCGAAGCTGCATACAGAGCCCTATCACTGTGTATATTGTTGCTATATTTCCTTATTTAGACCTTCAGTAGTACAATATGTAGTAGAAATCATCTGTCATTAAAGGGATTTCCCACGAGGGACATTTATGACATATCCACAAGATATGTCACATATGTCATAAATGTTCCTCGTAGGAAAACCCCTTTAAGCCCTCTACTCTTTTATGATAATGAGATGACTCTGCTGAACCTGTCCTAATCCATACAACAAAGCTGAAAAGTGAGCTGCTGATAACAGCGAATGTCAGCCGATTGTGTGTTCTCCAGTGGCTAGTGTGAAAATGGGAAAAACGTAGTCTTTTATCAACAGTCATATATAAGCAATTCCCAAATTCCCCTTAAAGGCAAACTCCAGATTTGTGTAGGATGTTCTGCTAGTTGCTAAAGGCTATATTGATGTAGTACCCATATAACCCCTAGACATCATGCACGCAATACCTGTATACTCTTTTTAATAGTGTTTATATAGAAGATTGTATAAAGGTCAAGCCTGCAGCAATCCTTCGCCACTTTCCTTGACTACAGAACTTTACAACTGGGTTTAATGAGTAAAAAAATTCCAAGGTGACTTTTAAAGAGCCTTTTGACTTGTATATTATTAATACTATAATTAATACAAGAATGTTAAAAAAAATTAATCCCATGGTTTAGCTCCGACACTTGTTTGGGCAGGTCTTCCATGTAGTTTTTGGATTTTGCAGTCTTCTTCCCCATTCTTTCCTATGTGGGGGGAGAGAAGTAACAACCTCTACAGATGGCATAAAATATAGTCCTGAGCTGCAGTCAAAGAGTCGGACTGAGTGGTTAAGCAATTAAGGCCCCATTCTCATCGCGTTTTATAAAAACGAAGACTATTGAAAACATTGAATTGATACATTGAATTGATACAAATATGTAAAAAAATTTATGTACATCTGTGTTTTTATAGCGTGTACGTTTTGCGTATACTCATACGTCGGTATACGTTTCTGTCCGTTTTTTACCTAAAAAAAGTATTTTTTTAAAGTGAACACTGATAGATAAAAAACAAATGGATAGATTTACTGTATGTAAACGAATACAAACGTATATCATTACGTTTGCATACGTCCTCCATTGAAATCAATACTAGAAAAAAACTTACGTCGCCTATAACTTTTTTCGAAGTACAGAATAGCGTAGCAGACTACGCTTTTCAGTACTTTAAAAAACAGTATCCCAACGTAAACCATGACAAACATAGACCAAACGGCTTATATTTTGGTCTACGTTTGGCCCATTATAATCTATGTATACGCCGAGCTATACGTTTCAATACTTTTCTAGTGTTTAAAAAATGCATAATCCCGGCGGATAGCACAAACGCAATGTGAATGGGGCCTAAGAAGTACTCATACACCAAAAATCCCTTAATGACCTTTAGGCCAGTCTACCACCGCATGCAGATGGTGCAACCTAGTGGTGGACCTCCATCTTGAGCTATCAGTGGAGCTGTCGACATTTGTCTCACCAACACATCTCTCGAGACATTTCCCCTAGGAATGTTAATGAAGGGAAAACATGCACTGCAGTCATTTTCATGTCATAATCCAATCAAACAGTGATTATAATTTATGGGTTAAATAATTGTTCAATGGACATTCTGAGCAGATTTCATTAAGATAACTGTGTTATAAAACATTTATACTTCTCTTCCTTTTGACCTGCATTCACACAGTAGCTTAATAAAGCAGCCAGTTGCGGTTATAAGAATTACGCTTTAGGTTGGTGTGGTAGCCTAATAAAAATGATCTACTGTCTTTTGCTAATGTGCTACTTAGTATTCCTAATGTTCATTTTTCTAAACAAGTGTAAAGTACAATTTAAAAATCCAGCAATGGTAAAGCTGATCTGTCAGAATAATAGGTCCGGCTATATTTAGAGAGTTTGACTTTTTGCCGAGGCCTTGATTGCTTTATTTCCATGTCTAAGACTAATTCTATAGAGAAGAACGTTCTGTCGAAAAATTAGAATTGCAGATCCAGTGTTTTCAAATGGAATATAATGTTCTTTGTTTTGTCTAGTCATTATTATAAATCAAGGCTCATTATTAGCCAGGTTATTTAGAGTTTCTACTGTATTCACTTATTGCTACAACCAATGCGCAAAAAAATCCAAAGTGTGACCTATGTCATTCTTAATCCGTACAAAGTATTGAACCACCTGCAGTGATTATTTGGCTAGGGCCATGATATAATATAATGTTACAGTACATTAACATCACATCATATTAAATAGTAACAACAGCAGGAGAAGAGTGTGTTGATTTTGTGGGAGGCAGTGACCTGTTTACTTATATGAGTGTGTTAGTGAAGACAGAGCTACATGTGGCAGGTCAATGACAAGAAGAGGGTGGAGTTAGAACACCCTTTAACCAATCAAATCATAGGAATGATGCAAGCAGCAGAACAAAAGTGTGTTGATTTTGTGGAGGCAGCGACTTCTCCACCCATCTTTATGTTATTGAACATACAAATATTAAGATATATCAATTGCAAAATATGCAGTAGCAAATTAAGGAGGTGCAAATGGCATCTCATTGTAAGCCAATATATGGATTCCTATAGGTCAAAAGTTTTCACCCAGTGGCAGGGTAGTGGAACAAAATGAACTCTGTGTCATGATCAGATTGATACTAGCTACGCGGAGGTGCTGAGTCTTAGACCTTATTCACACAAAAGTATTTCTCATCCGTGTGCTGTCCGTTTTAAACACAGACCCATGCAATTGAATGGGGCTATTCACACATCTGTTTTTTGTCATAAGTCCATTGCAACAAACTTACAGCATGTCCTATTCTGGTCCGTATTTGTGGACCAGACTCGCCTATTAAAGTCTATAAGTGCGTGGAAAAAAACAGACAGCACACAGACTCATAGATTAGTTGCTAAAGAACTGCAGGGGGAAATAAAGTGAAACCAGGAAGTGCTTGCAGAGGAGAAAAATTGGACGAGAAAAGCGGATATCACACGGAAACCACATAAACGCAACACGGACATCAAATGGATGAAAACTTTCAGCTTTTTGCAGTTGTAAATCGGACACTCTCATGTGAATAAGGCCTAAGGGATTCCCTGGTCTTCATCTTAGACCCCTTTATAGGGGTTTGAACACCACTGCAAGGGTATCCCCAGATGGCGTTTCCTCTGAGTTGCTTCCGATCAGTGATTGCTATATACAATCAGACAGTAATTGAAATTAAACCAAGATGTAAAGAATGTGGTTCCAGGCAGAAGCGTAGTCAGAGAACAGAGCAGCCGTCGAACCAGGACCACCAGACAAACAAAACTGAAGCAACAACCAAGCAACGAGACAAATTAACTTGAGGTTTAAGTTAAGGGGCTAAGATATGTATTGTACAGTCCAATATACACATACAAGTGATATTGCATCAGTTCTAGAATGCACAATAGTATACCTCTAAATAATACAGTCATACAGTTACTATCTAATTCCATTTTACACGGGCCAAATAATAACGCCACATCATGACCACATATTACTACCACATAGTGAAATAATGGTGTCATAACTACCAAAAATAATAGTTCCCCAGGCGGTAATAGTTCCCCACACAATAATATGCCCATCAGGAATATTGATTCCTTAGTGGCATCAACACTGTAATAGTGCCCCTATGTGTGACCCACACACAGTAATAGTGCCCCTTAGTTCCCCTCATAGTAATAATGGTCCCTTCGTGCTTCTACATAGTAATATTGCCCCAAAGTTCCCCTCAAATTAATAATGATTCCTTACTGCTCCTAAACAGTAATATTGACCCTATTTGTGCCCCCACACAGTAATAGTGCCCTTTAGTTCCCCTCATAGTAATTATGGCCCCTAACTGCTCCTACACAGTAATAGTGCTCCTTAGTTCCCATCATGGTAATAATAGTCCCTTACTGCTCCTACACAGTAATAGTGCCTATTAGTTTTCCTTATAGCAATAATGGTCCCTTACTTCGACTACACAGTAATTATGCCCCTTAGTTCCCCTCATAGTAATAATGGTACCTCATTGCTCCTACACAGTAATAGTGCTAATATTTGTGCCCCACACAGTAATAGTGCCCACTTATTGACCCCTTCAGGGTAATAATTCTCCCTTACTTCCCCTACACAGTAATAGTGCCCGCTAACTGTCCCCCACTTAGTAAAAGTACCCTTTAGTGCCACTGTACTTAGTCAATGTTCCCCCTTCTTGCCCCCCCCCCACATAGTAATAGTGTCTTTTTAAGTAAGCCTCAACAAAGTAATACAATGAATACTTACCCACAACTCCACTCCAATCCTCTGCTCTCCTTATTGGTGGGCAGCCAGCAGCAGCCAGGATTCAATAGCTCAGGTCAGGGTCCGAAAGTGTGGTGCCATGAGCGCAGGGGGCGGTGACGTCATGCAAGGGAGGACTTGGTGCTCAGCCTAGAGGTGTGATATGAGGCAGGGGGAGCCACAGCCTACAAAAGGAACGATCAGAGGAGGAATAACAGAGGAGCACAGGTAAAGATGCAGTGCACAGCAGAACATATAGAACAGGCTGTCAGGGAGAATAACTGGCACTTGTCCATTATTCTCCCTGACAGTGTGTTTTCGGATACAACATTTTTTGTTGGCAGAACATTGTCTGTTGGCAGCGCCCCTTTCTTAGTTAATAAGTGATGCGCCCTGTGCCACTGCACAGGTCATACCACAAAGCCCGGCCCTGATGGTGACCCAGTGCTTCCCAAACAGGAGGAGAGATGCGGTGCTAGAGTGGGGTGAGGTAACACTATGTCCACCGGCAGTGGCGGATTAAGTAGACCATGGGCCCTGGGCTGTTACCCAAACTTGGGCCCCACTTCCGCACCGCCGCCCTGCCGCGCCGTAACTATTTTTAAAACTACCTTTTTGGGCAAGCATTAACAAATGGGTGTTACGATTCCCCTTGTCACAGGCTCCCCATACATACTGACAGTTTAACAGTGTGCAGGGACACATCCTCCTGACATGGGGAATTGTCTATCAGTCCTGGACTGCAGAAAGACTTTTTGTGAAATACAAGGATTTCCTATAATAAACATGTCAGGAGAGGTGACAGATTCTCTATAAATCTAGTGACTCACAGGTGACGACGTCTCAGATTCTAGTAGTTTTTTTTCCTCTTTTCATCTCCATCCGGTCCAGAGCTCATGACGACTTCCCCCGGCCATGACTCATTTCTGCAGAATTTGCCACTCAGACGTCTCCTCACTTTTCCAACATTTCCACACCTATAAACAAAAATAAAGTTATAATGGTGCCACATACTGTGCTCCTAAATATAATAGCACCAAACACTGCGCGCCTGAATATAATAATACCACACACTGTAAAACACCACATACACACAGCCCCCTGTACATAGTGCCACACACATCCCCAGTAGATATTACACACCCCCATAGATATTGCCATACACAGCCCCCTCTATATATCACACATCCCCCCGTAGAGAGCGTTACACACAGCCCCCTATAAATAGTGCCATACAGCTCCCCTGTAGAGAGCGCCACACAACCCTCCCCCTCTTGTAAATAGCGCACCAAAAAGCCCCCCTATAAAGAGCGCCACACACATACCGCTCTGGATAGCACTACACAGACTCCCCCCTTGTATATAGTGCCACACAGCCCTCCCCCTTTGTATATAGTGCCACACAGCGCTCCCCCTTGTATATAGTGCCACACAGCGCTCCCCCTTGTATATAGTGCCTCACAGTGCTCCCCCTTGTATATAGTGCCACACAGCGCTCCCCCTTGTATATAGTGCCACACAGCGCTCCCCCTTGTATATAGTGACTCACAGCGCTCCCCCTTGTATATAGTGCCACAAGGCTATGTACACATTTAAAAACTTTATATTATCATTTTATATATATATATATATATTTATTTTTTTATTACAAAAATATTTTTTACTTTTTGAGATACAGCTGCTTTGTATCCTGTATCCGTCAGGTCAGCAGGACTGACAGGATCAGTGACACGCAGGATCCACCTCAAATCTATCACATCTAAGATTATAATTTAGCGCAGTGCCCGTTTCACTGATCCCGTCAGTCCTGCTGACCTGACGGATACAGAATACAAAGCAGCTGTATCTCAGAAAGTAAAAAATATTTTTTAATAAAATCAATCAATCACACAATTATAATACAGTATAACGTTTTTAAATGTGAACACACATTTTTATTTAAAAAAAAATAAGATAAAATATAATAACTGCTGAGAGCTCTATGGGGGGGAGTTATACTGCAAGGGGGTCTAACCATCTGACTGCAGGCAGAGGGCTCTAGGAATAATCCCCCCTTCCCCCATAGGGTCCTCAGTAGTTACTATACTGCAAGGGGGGGGGTTGAGCGTCTAACTGACTGAAGAGAGCTCTATGGGGGGAAACTATTATCCCCCCCATAGTGCTAGCCGCCGTCAGTTAGATGGTTAGCCCTCCCCATTACTGCATAATCCCCCGCCTAGCGTCGGCCAGTGACTTTAATGTTAGTTGGGCAGGAGGATAATCCGGCAGCCACTAACCTCAGCGACGGTGACCGCCCGCCCGGCTCTTCTCTTCCAGCTTCTCTTCCAGCTTTGGAGTAACAGAACAGCCGTCCGTCGCTGTTCTGTTACTCAATGGCGGCGCCCGCAGTGTCAGAGAGGCGTGTCCTAAGCACTAGCAGACGTGCTTAACGCCTGCTACCTACCCCTATCTCGGCCAATTCCCTGCTCCTTCTCCCCATCTCCGTAGCGGCAGTTAGCAGCGCTAGCGTTCTGAATAGTTTTATAAGACTATGTGCGGTTCGGGCTGCCATGGGCCCCCCTGGGAGCCTCGGGCGCACGCCCGAACCGCCCATATGATAATCCGCCACTGTCCACCGGTTATGTAGCCACACAACCCCTAGTAAGTGGTATGCTGGTATGGGGTACAGGAATGCGGGATATTTTTACACGTATAGATAAGCCTGTAAACCATTAATACAGATCGTTTTTTTCTTTAGAATTACCTTCACAATGACAAGTACAGAACTTGATACAGAATTCTGCAGTTTACCAGTCCTGACAAGCTAATAGTAATTGGATCAGTTAAGACTTTACTGTAGATACCAGATTTGGATGCAGACAGTTATCTGCGTTTGCAAAACTTGACGCTTCCTAAAAAAATCGGAGTTCACTGCATCATGTAATACCATCCGAAAGACAGCGAAACACAGATAGGATTCTGAAGGAATGGGATCATTGTATTCCATCTGATAAGATACCCAAGACAGCACTTAGTCAACAGAGAAATGACTTGCACACAGTGCCTATTCACCTGCCTGGCTCAGAGGTTAAACTGAAGCTGCCACTGATTGAAGGGATGTAAGTGTAGCTCTGCTATGCAGGAAGCAAAGTAGTGGCTGTTACAAGATGAAAAGTTTACAGCATCCATGGGCTAAACAATGCTACCTAGGAAGGTGTGTGTTGTAATGTAAAGTCAGAAAGTGAAAAAATTGTGTAATACATTAGCGTGATAGGTTCCTCAATCTAATGGAATACTCTTAACCTTCTACTATTTATATTTTCTTCCATGCCCAGTTACAACATTTCCCCAACCACTAGCTTCTAGACCTAAATTAATATTATCATATGAATGGACAGGTCACTGCCTCTCTCAAAATCAGCCCACTCATCTACTGCTGCTGTCATTATTTTTGCTCTGATTGGCTATAGGGTGTTTATTCTCAAATCACTTCATGTGAGTGCTTCTGTTGCTTACAGTCCTGTCTTCACTAACATAATCACATAAATGGTCAGGTCACTGTCTTCCACAAGATGAGTACACTCCTCTCATGCTGCTCCCATCATTCTCATGATCTGCTGGCCTACAGGGTATTCTTTTCCCACCCACTTCATGACCATGCCCCTGGGCACATGCAGCCCTGTGAACAGGTCACTGCCTTACTCAGAATCAACACACTTCTCCCCTGCAGCTACCATTATTCTTATTGTCTACATAATGTACTATCTTCAACTACTTTAAATCATACACAAATTAAAAATGAAAATGCGACTACCCACTTTGGGCATATACTTACACATACAGATTTGCTTTGCCTGTCTAATAGAAAACCTATAAAAAAAAAAAGCTGCTTCTGAAACGGTTAAAAAACCTGCACATTTAGAGAAAACAATAGAACTACAATCCTTCGCCCACAGTCTCTGCTCAACTCAAGGCTGTTTCAGTTCACAGAATCGGTATCTCCTCCATAATGAAGGATTGGTGGTATATCTGTAGCTTTTCTTAAGGACTCAGAGGCTGAGATTTTCTGAGATTTTGAGACCACCGAGCTGAAGAACACAGCCTTGTGTTTTCTTCAGGATTGCCTCTTCTTTTGATTTGTCAATGTCTTTCAGAGTAGCATAAAGCTTCCTTTATTATTTCACCAGAAACTTCTAGCATTTAACCCCATATCTGCAAAACATTGTATAATATATATATATATATGTATGTATATATATATATATATATATATATATATGTGTATATATATATATATATATATATATATATATAAACAAAATAAATCCCACAGCACTCTGATGGTTCCAAAAAGTAAGTGGTTTATTCAGTCAACAGCTGCAACTTTCCGTCCTGCTATAAGACTTTTTTCAAGGTCCTATAGCAGGACGGAAATGTTGCAGCTGTTGACTGAATAAATCACATACTTTTTGGAACCATCGGAGTGCTGTTGGATTTCTTTCGTTTATGTCTTATTATCCACGGATCTGGATTACCTGCTTGCACCCATTACCGTGTTGGAATCTGTCGCAGAGTGCTGCTTATCTCTCTCTCTCTCTCTATATATATATATATATATATATATATACAATGATTAACCTTCATTTGATAGAATAATAATAACCCTTTAATGACTAATAATATGAAATTTTTGTGGTATTTCAAGTAAAAATATCTTTATCGTAATTACAGTAGATCTATAGTTACAACCATTGTCATACCTGTAATAATACCTTCCTTGTTATCCCCCAGCCCTAATGACATGTTTTAATTGAGTGAAAATGCTCTTTAAAAAACTACAATTTTGGGAAAAGTTGTTTTAATCATTATAGTTTTTACCCGCACAATTGGTGGCACTCTTTCATTAGTGTCCATGAAAATACTTTACTGCCAATGCTGGTGACATGTGGTACTGCAAGTTACAAGTTAAAAAAAAAAACATCCATCAAACTTGGTGGAGCCATCTTTATAAAATAGAAATTATAATTCTACTTATTTTTTAAGCCAGCCATAGACATTAAATTATTTAACATACTCATCTCTCCACTCAAACACAACATCCAATTTCCAGGCTATTTTAATACAGCAGGGAAGATAAATGGCTGCCAGTCACCTCTGGTATGGCTTATCTCTAGGGGAAGCAAACGGATTGGACAAAAAAAATAATAATATCTAACCTGTCCAACCTATATTTCCCCTGACAGCAGATGTGAGGGAACAGCTAGATGCCACCTATAGGCAATAGTTAGGAACCAGGTCCAAGATGTAATGTCCATAGCAGTCATAAATGTAAGCTTCTGAGCCACAAATCTGAATCTGTTTCAGGGCCCTGCACCTGTGTGCCGTTTATAATACTGGTATCAACTTATGTGGCAGAGGGGCTTTTGGGCCCTTTAGGAACCAGGGTCTGGGTGCGACTGCTAGTGTTGCACTCACTGTAGCTAGGCTCCTGGTCCTGGTCCATGGCCATATCGACAATGAGTATTGTATTACCTTCAGTTTATGTTTGTATAGTATTTAACATTTTAGTTGGACAATTTGCACCTTCTATAACTTCACTATGCAAATTTTTGTTACTGGCAACAGAAGAAGAAAATGGAACATTCTGAATGTAACTATAATTTTTATTTTTATTTTCACTTTAGGGAATTAAAGACATTTCGCTTGACAGGTTTATGCATGGTGGAGCCAATGTAACAGGATTCCAGCTGGTGGATTTTAATACTCCAATAGTAACTGAATTAATGCAACGATGGAAGACTTTGGACCAGCGGGAATATCCAGGATCAGAATCTCCACCAAAGGTAGTGAGGGTTTCCTGTTCTAAGCCCATAAAACATCATTACCAAAATAATAATGTTCCCTATTAGCCAAGCTGGATGACCATCACAACCAGTCTACATTGCCAGGAACTGAATTGAGAACTTATTCAACCCAATGTCTGTCTCCACTCTGGACAGGTTGTCCACATATCAGGGCTTTTGTGTAAAAGCTATGCCTGGGCCCTCCACCTAACCTTTTGCAACTTTATATTCAGTATACGCAGGTCCAGAAAGATCAAGTTTGTTGAAGGCCTCTGGACAGAAAATTGAGTCGAGACAGTGACAGTTTCATATAATGCATAGCTAAGTTAAAGGCGTTGCCTAGTATAGAAAACCAATTTTCATACACCTTATTAGGGAATTGAGGTTAAATAGAGGGGGTCCATTGTTTAGGATCCTCATCTCTTGGCCAGAGTGGAGAGCGGTTACAAAGAGCGCCTCTCGCTCTGGAGGACTTGTCCTGTCCTACATTATATAGACAACTCATTGATATGAATTGGCACTGTGTAATGCTTAATTACCCCTGTGGTGGTGTAATGACGGGGGTGGGGAGACAGACAAGTGAGCCCTAATCTACCCGCCACTTAGTCCCTGCCTACTTGCAACGACCCACCCTAGGCGATGGGGTACAACTGGGCGACGGTCCCTACGCTCAATAAGTGCACGACAGACAAACAGACAAGGGTACACAGAGCTAGGGGGAGAAAGGGGCAGTTGCCCACGGCAACACCGTGAGCAACAAGAGAAGTGAACAAGCCGAGTCAAACCAGGAGAGTACGAGGTGCCAAACGCAGAGCAGAAGAGAAGTAAACAAGCCGAGTCAAACCAGGAGTGTACGAGGTACCAAACGCAGAGCAGGAGAGTAGTCAGCAAGCCGGGGTCAATATGAAGCAAGGACAATAGTACAAGAAGCTGTATCAGGGCCAGGAAACCAAACGAGAAGAATCACAAGCAAAGGAGGAACAGGAAAGGCAGGTATAAATAGACAGAGGGCGGGAGCTAGCTCCGTCTGGCCAGGCTGTGATAGGTTCTCCCACTCTTAAGCCTGCCACCCTGAGTGGTGGAAGATGGAGTCAGTCTCACAGACATAGAAGCAGGTGCAGACTGATTATCTATGGGCGTTAACCCCGAAGCTGTGCCTGGCAGATCCTTTACAGGTGGCCCTGCAGAGAAATTGAACACTTACAATCAGATTTCTCCACAAATACCAGCTAAAGGGTTCTCGGCAGGAAATAGTTTATTGTCAAGGGACCCCTATAAAAAGTGGGAGTTGTCCAAAATGGGGTACCCCTTTAAGCTGGGCATGCATATTAGATAATTCTTGGCAATGAACATGAATTTCTTGTAGTTAGCAGTGCTGTCAGATGGGGCATCAGAGGGATTCCACCTCCTGGAAGTGTCTGGAAAGTGATCGAGTAAACTGGATGATTGAGGCCTCTAGGTTGTGGAGGCTCCTGGGCAATTGCCCTTTTTCCCTCCCTATAATCCGGGCCTGACCATATATGTGATATATACCACGCTACATAAGAGCCATGTACAACAATATCTAAAAAGGAAATATGTATTTGTACGGTGAGATAGCTTTATTAAGTGTGTATACATCATTTTGCACTTAGAATGGTTGTGGGTCGTAGCCTTTTATGGTACAATCAGTTCATTAGTTGCCTCTGTTGCGTACAATACAATCTTTCTTTATTTTTTATTGTTCTGGTTTTCTTCTGCCTTCTGCATCTGGCAATCTATATCTGTGCATGGTTGTAACGGCCAAAAGTATAGCCAGATAACCCATTGGTCATGTGACTGCTAGCCAGTTTAAATGTGGACACTCCGGGCAAGACTGATACACTGTGGTATTCCTAGTGCAGGAACCTCGGGGGCGGTACATGACACAAGAATTCTCTCTTTAATGTTCTTTGAATCCCTGTGTCTTGCACCGCCCCCTCAGTCCTCGACATAACACAGTGTATAAATATTATAATCTTCCTTTGAATCTGACCTAGGTAGACACAATGGATTAAATGTCTCCTCTGTGTTTTTTCTTATTTTCTTTCACATTTTATCTTGTGCTTGAAATTCCTAGTGCTACTTATAATCCTCCATTACCAGTTCATGGGTTTTAAATCAGGAGGTCATAAATTCAGCTTGACCCAGACATTGATTATTTATTTGAGAACCTCCACAAGTGCTTCATGACCAGGAATACGTTAGTTGGAAGTCACATTCCACGCTCTGGTATTATCAACTCATTCACTTCTGACCTAGTTCAAATATTCATTTACAACGTTGACCTCAGAGCTGTGTGAGCGACCGGATGTATTTTATCGCCTTACAGAAAGAAATTGGTAAAATTACAGCGTACAGCTCAGATGTTCACCAGAGCCGAGTCTAGTTCATCATATTCTTCATTGTATGAAGAAATACAGTGGCCTTTTTGACCTGTTTTTCTGGCTTGTTCTATGGAAGTTGAATGGGGTCCATTGGGCGCTTCACAAATCAGGGCCCAGGTGTGACATCTACCTCTGTCCCCTTATAGCTGTACCCCTGACTCATTTAAAAAAACTTATTTTTTAACATTTCTATCTTCTCTTCGGCTGTACATTCCCTGCTGTGTCATCTACTGTAAATCCTGATATGTACATAAAGGGGTTTTAGAGTCTTTTACAAAATCATGAAATCAGCTGGATATATGTTTAAGTGTGACTATTATTTAAGTATATATGATAGCTCCGCACTCCAAAAATCAATGCAATTTATTTTATTAGAATATATTAAAGTTTTATGGATTACCCATTCGAACAGGATAAATATTTTCGGTTATCAGACCTTCGTCAGATCATCAGTTCGTCCTATTATCACACCGGATAGTTAGTGTATATTGGTGCTGTAAGTAATTGGCTGGGATTTCCGCATCTAGAGTATGCTCATCCTCCAGATGCGGTTGTCCCCAACGATTACTCACAGCACCAATAGACACTAACTATCTGGTGTGATAATAGGACAATCTGATGGTCTGATCTTGTATGAATGGATTGTCCAAAATTCTTTAAAATATTTTAATGAAAGAAATTGCATTGATTTGTGGAGTGCAGAGTTTTTCTATATACTTGTATTTGGGTGGGATACCTACCCCAGCACCCTAAAACAGAGTACAGTGATTTACCTTTCATTGGACTATTATTTCATTTTCCCTCCCAATCTGACATTGGGCGTGGAGAGAAGCGCAGAGTACGACGGGCGGTATACTTGCCCAGGCGACCATTAAACTCCTGAAGAGTCTCGCTCACAGTTCGTATTAATTAGAAAAGGATATAATTAAAAAACAAAAATACTTATCATTCAAATCCCTTTGCCGCACCCACAATGACAAATCCCTTGCCCCCCCTGTCTCTGTTTGCATAAATTCCACCATGACATGTCATCTCGGCATGTGACTGTGGCAGCCAATCACTAGTCACCATGCTGCCATGATTTATTTTTCCATTACTTATTTAGCACCAATGTCTTCTACTGCTCTGTACTAGGGATGCACGATGCATCGAAACTTCAATACTGTTTCGATACCGTGCACCCTCAAACGGTTCCATACCGTTATTTAATGTATTTTGATACAGCTCAGATAAGTAACACTTGAATGTATGAAAGCGCGGCTGCTGCTGTGTGATACAGTTATTGCCCCGCTCCTGAGTACTGACAAGTGCGCGCCGTCAGGATGATGTGATGTGGCCAGCGCTGCACTAATGATTAACGGCACTGAAGACAGAACATGGCGGGAGCACTGAAAAACACCCCCATGTTCTGTCTTCAGTGCCTGAACCGCCGCTCATTAGTGCAGCGCTGATCGCATCACCTCATGCTGACCGCACGCGCACTTATTGTTAGGAGCGGGGCAACGGCTTTATTACACAGCCCCAGCCCCGCTCTAACGGCGGAGATCAGAGAAACTTCTCATCTCCGCCGCTATTCCCCTGAATGCTGCAATCAAAGCTGACCGCAGCATTCAGGGGAAAATGAGAAGGGACGATGCCCTTTGGATCGCGTCACAGGGAATCCCTGTGACTCGATCGAGGGCCATACCATATATGGACAGACAGCCCAGGGTCCATTGAAGGACCCCCGGGCTGTCTGACCATATTTCCTGTTGTTGGGGTATACTTAGGTAACAACTTTCTATGTACTATCCGTACACAGGATAATGTACTGGCATATAGATATATGCCAGTACATTGAAGTGTAGAAATAAAAAAATTAAAAAATGAAGTAGTGTTAAATAATAAAAAACACACATACACACACACATTACAATACACATTAAAATAAGTCTCAATACATAAATAATACACATATTTGCGACCTTAATAACACATTTATAGCGTAATTTATGTTTACGCTGTTATAAATAAAACTTACTCTCACTTATTAATGTGAGGCACGAGGTGTTATGAATTTTTAACCTCCATGTGCCTCACATTAATAGTAATTAACCCCATCATGTACCTCACACATTAACCCAATGTTGTCCATTATGACTGCGGCACATGATGGAATTAATTACTATTAATGTGAGGCACATGGAGGTTTAAAATTCATCACACCACGCGCCTTACATCAGAAAATGGAAGAAGTTTTGTTTTTATTATTGTTGGCAAAGTATCGTTTCGGTATCAAGTAGCGCAATACTACACGAAGTATCGGTATCGAAGTCCAAATTCTGGTATCGTGACATCCCTACTCTGTACATAGATTGTCATTACTGTTAGTGGTTAGTGCTGTTGTCTTCAAGCACTGGGGTCCTGGGTTTGAATCTGACTAAGGGCAATATCTATATTCTGGAGTTTGCGTGGGCTTCCCTTGGGGTTTTTTTTTTCCAAACATTTCAAAAACATACTGAAAGGTTAATTGACTTCCTATGAAATGACCCCAGTCTTTGAGATGGGGAAGTTAGATTGTGAGTCTCCACTAGGAAACCGGAACACCTAGAGGAAATCCACAAGGATGATGGCTGCGTCTAACCTAATAGGTGGAATTTGTCTTCAGCAGTCAAAAATATGTCTCTGCATCATTTTTCAGCCATTTATACTGTAGCAGATGTTTTGTCAGATACTTAAATGGTGTCCAAGTAAAACTGTTTTATTTTGCTCTTTCGCAGTACACCTCCGCACTGACTTATGATGGCGTTCTGGTGATGGCTGAAGCTTTCCGTAACTTGCGACGACAAAAAGTTGATCTTTCAAGAAGAGGAAATGCAGGCGATTGTCTTGCCAATCCAGCTGCTCCCTGGGGTCAGGGGATTGATATGGAGAGAACTTTAAAACAGGTAATTATTGCAGCTTTATTCTTATACAATGGGACTTGAAGGGGATACTAGGACCATATACTTCTGTCTCACAATCGTATCATACTTCTATGTCACATTAATATCTTTCTTACTACTTTTTGTACCCCTAAGATTTAATGTAACTCCTTTTTGTATCTGATATTAATAAATAATCCATTTACACAAGAAATATAGATAACCTTGTGCAATTCCATTTGTAACCAACGGGTGGCCATGTAGAGATTAGTCAAGCCATTTGGTCATGGAAAATGACAGGTCTATGGATATTATTTTCATATTTGTTAATTATCAGTTGGAACTTATATATTTCCTAGGGTTTAGTGAAGAATGTTATACCATACTAATATCAACATTGGATAAAAACTACCAGGACTCAACTATAACACTGGAAATAGGCAAAAAAATAATAATAATAATAATAACATCAATGATTGTTTTCTTCTCAATCACTTAAAGGGACATTCTGGGCCAAACTGATACACTGTTTTATGCCTATATCCGGGCTGGAGAGGGCTGTGTATGACATAGGAATTGTTTATTTGATGTTCTTTGAATCCCTCTGTCATGCATCACCCTCTCTGGCTCTGCAACTGGTATAACACGAGGAGCGCTTTTAGAGAAACCCCCACTCTGAGTCGTTCAGTATAATTTTTTTGTAAAATTATAAAATACTTTCTGTCACCACTAGAGGGAGCTAACTGCATGATGATTTATTGTTGAGATCAATGGGAGCTGTCTAAAACTCCCTGTGCAGTGAGCTCCCCCTAGAGGTGGTTACAGAATTTTAGCATTTAACTGGATGATTGTGTGAAGAGAAGCGGGGAAATAGTTCTGGACCTAATTAGATTAAATACAATGGAATTTTTAGTTCACTTTCCTGCTCTATACCAGCACCATTAATCTCTTAAAAAATTGAACCAGAATTATTTAATAATATTAATTGTTAAACACTAAACCACTCTTGACTTCCAGGGATATTAGATATTAACTGGTAAACCACCCTTGACCTTCAGGGATATTAGATATTAACTGGTAAATTCATGGATTGTGCCTTGTATTGCTGCTCAGACATAGTCAAAGAAGGGGACTAAGCTGCAATACCAGATACAGCCAAAGGAGTGGCGCTGTTTCTGGTGGAAAAACATCTGTAATCTGATATTACCCCTTTAAAAGAGGATATTGCAAACTTGCAGTAAATTGTGTGTTCTGATTGTCCTAAAAAGTTTGACAAATTCAAACAGAGAACGCCATAATAATGTAAGGTTACCTGCTATCCAAATAGTAATATTTTATATGTGTATTACTTTGTGTTTATTACAAGTGTATTGTCTGTGTGCAGGGGCGTAACTAGGAAAGACTGGGCCCCATAGCAAACTTTTGACTGGGGCCCCCCCTCCACTGGGTGTCACACAACCCCCCCCCCCCCTTGTACATAGTGCCTTTTTTACAGCCCCCCGTGTAGATAACGCCATACAGCCTCCCTGTAGATAACCCCATACAGCCCCCTCTGTAGAGAACGCCATGCAGAGTCCCCCCCTGTAGGTAACCCCATGCAGAGTCCCCCCCCCTGTAGGTAACGCCATGCAGAGTCCCCCCCTGTAGGTAACACCATGCAAAGTCCCCCCCCTTTAGGTAACGCCATGCAGAGTCCCCCCCTGTAGGTAACGCCATGCAGAGTCCCCCCCCCTGTAGGTAACGTCATGCAGAGTCCCCCCTGTAGGTAACGCCATGCAGAGTCCCCCCCCCTGTAGGTAACGCCATGCAGAGTCCCCCCCCTGTAGGTAACGCCATGCAGAGTCCCCACCCCTGTAGGTAACGCCATGCAGAGTCCCCCCCCCCCCCTGTAGGTAACGCCATGCATCCCCTAGGGGATACATGTGTGATCGCTAGCAGCGATAGGGAGAACGGGGGACCGAAAGTCCCCCGAAGTTCTCCATAACTAACTACTGACTTCCGGCGTCTGCGCAGCTCAATAAAAATGAAAGGAGCGCTGGTCACGCATGCGCACAAGCGCGACTGGCGCTCCATTAATTTCTACGGAGCTGCCGACACAGACCCCGGAAGTCCGAGGTTTGTGATGGAGAACTTCAGGGGACTTTCAGTCCCCCGTTCTCCCTATCGCTGCCAGCGATCACACATGTATCCCCTATCCTGTGGATAGGGGATACATGTCTTTTGTTTAATGGCAGAGCGGGGAGATACCTCCCTGCTCTGCCGTACTGTTCAGTGGCGTCGCGCTGTAGCAGCCATAGCTACAGCTGCTACGGCGGTAGTTACGCCACTGTCTGTGTGTTTAGAGTAACTTCATACAACTTTTTGCCATGTGGCTAATTACCGCTACGCAAACCGCAGGGGTTTGAGGGTGAATTTTGCTCTGCAGATTTTGACCGAATGGCTTCTGCCAGGTGATACAAGTTGGAAGGACTTGTTTCAATTGGCAGAAGCCACTGCGGCCAAAATCTGCAGGGCAAAACTGCGGCAACCGTGGCACAATTTTGCGCAACACCAATTAGCCGCACAGCAAAGAGACTGTGCCATTCAGGACATGTGAAGTTACACTTAGACGTCAGTTTTAGTCAATGATATTTCAGTAGGTTCAGCACTTAATCTGTTGTCTCATTACAGACAACCCCTTTCATATGGGGGTTGGGAGATCTGGCTCCCGACTCCCCCGGCCAGCCAGACGTTTCCCCTGCACTGTAGGAGAAATATATTATTATATGGTGGCCGTTAAGATGAATATCTGTCCATGTAATGCAAGCATGGCAGCTGCTCTTACAGAGTGGCTCTGCGTTCAGGTTTGTGGAGGGGTCCCGAGCAGGGTAGCCTTCTCTATGACGTCAATGTTCCCTAAAAGGTCACATGGACAGAAGTTACATTGATGACAAGTTATATTAAATATTTGATACGTAGTATAACAAGCTAAGGTCTGGTTCACACCTGCGTTGGAGGCTCAGTTAGGGGCCCCCGTCACAGATCTGGCCGAGATTACTGTTGCCCCATTGTTTGGGGTAAAACCACTGGCACCTGGACGGAAAGCCGACAGAACCCATTAAAGTCAATGGCTTTCACCGGCCGTTGGTGATGTCTGTGGTGCAACCGAACCGGCGCTTCCGGTTTTTCCCTTGTTTTGCTCCTCTAATGGAGCAGAACAAAGGAAAGTAGAACGCAGGTGTGAACCGGCCCTTAACATACTGTAGCTGGCAACACTTATGTCCAGCATCATGAGATAGCCTCTAAATGCATCTGATGACTTAGTTTTACTAAGATATAATATTGATTCCGTCTAATATCTATATATTTTGTATTTAAAGGTTCGATTACAAGGTTTAACTGGAAATGTACAATTTGATCACTATGGTCGAAGAGTAAACTACACAATGGATGTTTTGGAGCTGAAGAGTTCAGGCCTCAGGAAGGTGCGTACATCATTTACTGCTTAATCATGGACAAATAGATGTTCTTAGTGTAACCCTAACACCTGCAAGTTATTATATGTATATATACGCTGACCTGCTTGTTCAGGGTTTGTTCTTACAGTTTTCATTGAGCTGCAGTATCAAAGTGGTCGATTGGTTGAGAATGTTAAATGCTATGTACACCTTTGAAATCATTTTTGTTTTTTTAATAAAGTGTGATTGGTGAAACTTTCTAAATACTTCTTATTGAAAAATATTTTTACTTATTTAGATACAGCTGCTTTGTATCCTGTATGCAGAGCAGCTGTATCTAGCGCTGAAACTTGTATCTGTCAGATCAGTGGGACTGACGCGTTCAGTGTCAGCGGGTCCTGCATGTTTCTGATCATAACTTAGATGTGATTGATAACAGCTGGATCCTGCATGGACCCGCTGTCACTGAACCCTAGTGGCAACTGTATGCAAACAGAATTTTATTATTTGACTGTATGTGAACGGAAGCAAGAGGATTTGGAGCTCTGTATTCAAAAAAGGACATCACATTGTACCTGTTTTTAATTAAAAAAAATACATTATATGATAGGTACACTGCAACAGTATATACACTATACAGTATATCTGTTTCATGTTATGGAAAACTTGACTTGTCTCTTCTTTATTATTATTATCAAGTGCCATCTACTTGATGTTGACTCCTGGTGACCATATAAATTGTGTTTTACCACGTCCCGTTTTCTGTTTGGGTCTTGAATTTCTGCAACTGTATCCATCCGTCTTTTTGCTCGTCATCCTCTTTACCTCCTGCTCTTCCTGTCATGACTTTTTAATTCATTGTGTGGTTTTACATGCAGTTGAACAACAACTAAACAGACAGTAGTATATATATCTAGAATGGGGGTCACCCGACACGCGTTTCGCCTGGCGTAGCAAACTGACGATTCTAGTCGAGGACTAGTGGAGACAGGGCCGCGTAGACCTCTTCATTCATGTTGTATTGGAGTTATGGAAACAGCCTAGTAGCGTTTGGTTGGCTGTTGCTTTGCTTGGCTGTTTCCTTAAGTCCCGTTAAACAGAATGGAGAGAGTCGTGCGCATACGCTGCCCCCTCCCCACAAGTTCTCGTGTGGAATATGCGGCCGCCACACAAGCCGTAACGGGGATCGGGTGACCCCTGTTCTCTATATAGGTGCGGGACATAGAGCTGGGATCCGCATCTATCAGACATTTATGGCATATCCTGTGGATATGCCATAAATACAGTACTTTCATTTTTTCCACATTTTATTATGTTGAGGCCTTTTGCTAAAATAAAAAAAACATTCAAAATTGTCCCCATTATTTTGCACTTAATATCTCAAAATGAGAAAGTGAAAACAGAATGTTAGTAATATTTGCTAATTTATTTAAAAGGAAAAACTAAAATCTTGCATTGACCGAAGTATTCAGACCCTTTACTCAGGACTTAGATGTAGCACCTTTGGCAGTGATAACGGCCTCCAGTCTTCTTGGGTTTGATGCCACAAGGTTTGCACACCTGGATTTAGGTATTTTCTGCCATTCTTCTCTGCAGATCCTCTCCAGCTCTGTCAGGTTGGATGGGGGCCGTCGGTGGGCAGACATTTTCAGGTCTCTCCAAAGATGTTCGATTGGGTTTAAGTCAGGGCTCTGGCTGGGCCACTCAAGGACATTCACAGAGTTGTTCCTAAGCCACTCCTGTGTTGTCTCGGCTGTGTGCTTAGGGTCATTGTCTTGTTGGAAGGTGAACCTTCAGCCCAGTCTTTGGTCCAGAGCACGATGGATCAGGTTTTCATTAAGAATATGTCTGTACTTTGCTCCATTCATCTTTCCCTCAACTCTGACCAGTCTCCTTGTCTCATCCGCTGAAAAACACCCCCACAGCCTGATACTGCCATCACCATGCTTCACTGTAGGGATGGCATTTGGCAAGTGATGAGCAGTGCCTGGTTTCTTCCAGACATGACGCTTAGAATTGAGGCTTTTTGCAATCTTGGTTTCATCGGACCACAGAATCTTGTTTCTCACAGTCTGAGAGTCCTTTAAGTGCTTTTTTGCAAACTCCTGACGGACTTTCATGTGTCGTTTACTGAGGAGAGGCTTCTTTCTGGCCACTCTGCTATAAAGCCCAGATTGGTGGCGGGCTGCTGTGATGGTTGACGTTCTGGAAGTTTCTCACATCTGCACACAGGATCTTTGGAGATCAGCCAGATTGACCATTTGGTTCTTGGGCACCTCTCTTACCAAGGCTCTTCTCCCCCCAATTACTTAGTTTGGTGGGGCAGCCATCTCTAGGAACAGTCCTGGTTGTTCCAAATTTCCATTTAAGAATTATGGTCACTGTGCTTTTGGGAACTTTCAGTGCAGCAGAAAAATTGTTGTACCCTTCTCCAGATCTATGCCTGGACACAATCATATCTCTGAGCTCTATGGGCAGTTCCTTCCTCCTCATGGCTTGGTTTTTGCTCTGATATGCATTGTCAGCTGTGAGACCTTATAAAGACAGGGGTGTGTCTTTCCTAATCATGTCCAATCAAATTAATTTACCACAGGTGTACTCCAATCAAGGTGTAGAAACATTTCAAAGATGATATAGAGAGATGGGGACCACCAGAGCTAAATTTCAAGTGTCATAGCAAAGGGTCTAAATACAAAAGTCCATTCAAAATTTGAGTATTTAATTTTTAATACATTTGCAAAAATGTCTAATTTTGGAGTATTGAGTACAGAATGATGGGGGAAAACATGAATTTTTATTTATTTTAGCTCAAGGCCTCATCATAACAAAATGTGAAAAAAGTGAGAGTTTAAAGAATTTCTGAATGCACTATATCTCAGTTGGGAAAACTCCTTTAAATGAATAGTTTATCTTTATATTCAAAACAGGATGGAATCAGATAAAATCTGTATAATATGTGCAAAACGTTTGCAATCACATATAAGATGAATATCTGAAGTCCTACTGGCATGCAGCATGTTAATGCCATAGAAAAATGTAGATTTACCCAGAATCTGCGAGAATTCAGCTCCTGTTTTAATTTCCTTATAACATGCCCCGGAGCAGAGTGTTGTTGTATTCAATCCTCATCACTGAATCAATGGGGTATGGACATGGGAGGGGGAATGACTCACAATGCATGTGAATGTGTCACCATCGATACTTTTATGTGCATTGACAGTTGTGGCTGAGAGATTAGGGAGTGATGGTGACATTGCGTTGACGCTCGATCTGTGATTGGGGGCTGGGCATGACTACAGCAGCTCTCAGCCTGGACGATGACACATGGCATTTAGGAAACCTGGGACATTTCAAGTTCAAATAATCATCAAACACTGAAATTGTATTATTCTTATTAATGTTAAATATTAAAGAGGCTCTGTCACCAGATTCTCAAACCCCTATCTCCTATTGCATGTGATCGGCGCTGCAATGTAGAGAACAGTAACATTTTTAGTTTTTTTTTAAAACGTTCATTTTTGGCCAAGTTATGAGCAATTTTATATATATGCAAATGAGGTTTGAAATGGACAATTGGGCGTTTTTTTTTTCGTTATGTCCAACTGGGCGTGTATTGTGTTTTTAACTGGGCGTGTTTACGTGTATGACGCTGACCAATCACTGACCAGTCAGCATCATACACTCCTCTACATTGATTTACATGTGTCCTGATAATGAATACACATGATCATCCGGCCTGGACGTCATGTGTATTCATTATCAGGACACTTCTGAATCTTTTCAGTGAGATTTGCAGCAAGGGAAACGAAATCTCGTTTATCTCCAAAATCTCGCGAGGTTTCGTTTCCCGTGCTAGAAATCTCAAAGAAAAGAGTCAGAAGTGTCAGGATTCTGAATACACATGACGTCCAGGCTGGATTTCATGTGTATTCATTATCAGGACACTGCAGTAACGTTAATCTCTGTTTATGTGGCTGCACATCGCTGCTGTGTAAATCAATGGAGATGAGTGTATGATGCTGACTGGTCAGTGATTGGTCAGCGTTAGAGATGAGCGAACTTATGAAAAGTTCGGATTGGCTAGTTCGCCGAATTTCACGAAAAAGTTTGATTCGGACCAAACTAGTTCTGACCGAAGCTGTAATTTCCGTGCGCCAAGCATGGTACTGTCCAGGGTGCTGTAAGAGTTAATGGGCTGCACTAACTCTTTCAGCAACCTTGACAGTACCATGCTCGGCGCGCGGAAAATACAATTTTAATGTAATAAAAAATATATATAAATACGTTCATACTTACATTCCTCCTGTCCGGCCTCCAGCGATGACGTTTCATCCATGTCGCCGCTCGCTGCAGCCAATCACAGGCTGTAGTGGCGGTCACGCACATCACTTGACCGCCTCTGCAGCCAATCACAGGCTGCCGCGGCCTCTGGAGCCAATCACAGGCTGCCGCGGCCTCTCAGCGTCATACACTCCTCAACATCTGCACGCTCCTCTCCTGAAATATTCTGTGCTGCTGTGAACTCTGCTCTTACCATTACATAGATCTCAGTCTGTTACCTCTCCTCCACTCCTGTCCTCAATAACACCTTCACATGATTGGCAAGTCACCACGTAATGGTAAGAGCAGACTTCACAGCAGCACAGAGTATTTCAGGAGAGCAGCGTGCGGATCTTGTGCGGGGTGGTGACTTGCCAATCATGTGAAGGTGTTATTGAGGACAGGAGTGGAGGAGAGGTAACAGACTGAGAGCTACGTAATGGTAAGAGCAGAGTTCACAGCAGCACAGAATATTTCAGGGGAGGAGCGTGCAGATTCTGTGCTGCTGTGAACTCTGCTCTTACCATTACGTAGCTCTCAGTCTGTTACCTCTCCTCCACTCCTGTCCTCAATAACACCTTCACATTATTGGCAAGTCACCACCCCGCACAAGATCCGCACGCTCATCTCCTGAAATACTCTGTGCTGCCTTAAACTCTGTGGACAGGTCAGGATCCTGTTTCTTTTAGATGCTGCTGGGGAACCCGCTTGATCCACTATATAAGGCTGCGCCTCCATCCTCTTCTGCCCTAGTCACTTATTCCCAAGCACTGTAGCGCAGCCTTATATAGTGGATCGAGCGGGTTCCCCAGCAGCATTTAAAAGAAACAGGATCCTGACCTGTCCACAGAGTTTAAGGCAGCACAGAGTATTTCAGGAGATGAGCACGGCCGGTCACAGCCGGCCATGGGCAGCCGGTCGTTTTTCCGAGCCGTGCTCCCATTATAAAGTATAGGAGCACGGCCCATAAAATAAAAAAAATAGAAGATGTTCTATCTTTTTAACGGCACGGGCACCTTCCCGTGAGAAAACGGGAAGGTTCCCGTGGCTAACAGAAGTCTATGGGCCCGCTATTTCGGATCGTAATTACGACCCGTAATAACGGGTGTTTTTACCGTCGTGTGCATGAGGCCCCGTAATGACGGGTGGCTACATGTGTGCACCCGTCATTACGGCAGTGTTGCTAGGCGACGTCAGTAAATAGTCACTGTCCAGGGTGCTGAAAGAGTTAACTGATCGGCAGTAACTGTTTCAGCACCCTGGACAGTGAATTCCGATCAGAATATAGAGTAACCTGTAAAAAAAAAGACGTTCATACTTACCGAGAACTTTCTGCTTCCTCCAGTCCGGTCTCCCGGCCGTTGCCTTGGTGACGCGTCCCTCTCGACATCCGGCCCGACATTCCTGGATGACGTTACAGCCCATGTGACCGCTGCAGCCAATCACAGGCTGCCGCGGCCTCTGCAGCCAATCACAGGCTGCAGCGGCCTCTGCAGCCAATCACAGGCTGCCGCGTCAGGAAAGAAGGTCGGACCGGAGGAAGAAGAGGGACTCGTCACCAAGACAACGACTGGGTACGTATGAAATGCTTTTTATTTTATTTTTAATCAGCAGCCTCTTTTCTCCATCAGTGATTGATAGAGACAAGTGGCTGCCGATTTGTATAATATTTTTGACCGGGTTCGGTCAAAAGGTGTTCGGCCGAACCCGGTGAAGTTCGGATTCGCTGCGAACCGAACTTTTCCCGATGTTCGGACCGAAACCGTGTTCGGTTGTCCCGGTTCGCTCATCTCTAGTCAGCGTCATACACGTAAACACGCCCAGTTAAAAACACAATACACGCCCAGTTGTCCATTTCAAACCTCATTTGCATATATATAAAATAGCTCATAACTTGGCCAAAAATGAACGTTTAAAAAAAAAAAACGTTACTGTTATCTACATTGCAGCGCCGATCACATGCAATAGGAGATAGGGGTTTCAGAATCTGGTGACAGAGCCTCTTTAATATTTAACATTAATAGGAATAATACAATTTCAGTGTTTGAACCTATTTAAATAATGTAGTGGGGAAAAACGGGTGAATATCTTCATCTTCTATGAAATAAACAGATTTTTAACTATAGAAGCCCTGGAATGCAATCTAGCAATATGTATGGCCCCATCCCCCACTGAGAGCTCCGACGAATGTTTACCATAAATGTATAACAGATCTGCATAGGGGAGCTCTGTTAATACTGATGCAGTGTGTGAGTGCTGCACTGGTATCACTCCTCTGTGCAGTGGGTAACAGATTGGGTACATGCCATGTTGCTGAATCTGGCTTAAGCTTAAAACGTCAGGTCGGACCTTTTTCAACACATTTCTGAATAGAAAGCAGTGAACTTTATCAACCCCTTCCCAACATTTGACATACAGTTACGTCATAGCCGGGAAGGGTGAGTATGGGGCGGCCTCACAGGCAGAGCCCGTTTTATACTCAAGGAGTTTTGGTTGAAAGTTGCAGGTAACGCCTCACTGCCATTGTCGGGATCATAGACAACTCCTTTTAACCATTTAGATTGTGAGATCAATAGCAACTGCGGCATCTAAGTAATTAGAAATAGGGGGTGGCCCTCTCACTCAGCCCATCGGCCACCCTGCGACGCAATCTACTGAAGGCCTCCAGGTCTGCCATTTTGTGCTCCTTTTATGCCCTGACAGAGGCAATAAAGCCTGACACAGGTGATAAATATTTGATCTGTGGGGGTCCTATCGCTGGGACACTTACCAATCCTGAGAATGAATGTCCTGTGTGCCCCATATGAATGAAGCTGTACTGCGCATGCTCGGTCACCGCTCCATTCATTTTTTATGGGACATGCTCGATATAGCGGAGTGCTAGCTCTGGCAGTTCCATAGAAATTGAATGGAGCGCTGACTGACCATGTGCAGTACTGGTCTTTTCAATTGTAGGTGTCCAACTTTGTGGCAAGAGTTTGGGAAAGTTCCTTTCCTGTTTCAGCTTGGTGTGGAAGAGCTTGACTGACATGCACAGAGCCCTGACCTCAAGCCCATCTAACACCTGTGGGATGAACTAGAACAGAGTCAGTGTCTGACCTCACAAATTCTCTTCTGGACAAATGGGCGAAAATTCTCACAGACACACTCCAAAAGCATTCCCAGAAGAGCGGAAGATGTTTCTGCAAAAGGGGCTCAACTCCATGTGATGGTCAGGTGTCCACATACTTTAGGCCATATACTATAAATGCAAATAATAGAAAATTTCTAGTTTCAGAATTACAAAAAAAAATAAAATGGTTCAACGTATTTACAATTTTTCAAAATGAAATTATAGCTTTTTATACGTGTTAATATAAAAATCTACAATATGTTATCTTCTGGTCCTTGTGTTCATCCGTAGAGAGTAGCAAGTAGTTCTTATGTTTTCTTTCTGGTTTTGCGAAAAACCCTCAAACAGTCAAATGTCAAATGTCAATGTGTCCAATGTCAAATAGGCATGTGTCCAATGTCAAATAGGCAAAATATAAAAACCATGTTGTACTTTTGTTAAGATCTCATAGATCTCATAGATGATAAGTCCTTGTGTTTTCTATTGAAGTCTTCAATTACACTCAAAGGCAATACCTTCAGAACAGACAAAACGGTGTTACGTTTTACAAAGTTACAAGAATGGTGTTATAAGGGGAAAGTAGAACGACCTGCTCAGGTATTATAAAAACTAGAAAGACTAGAGAGTTCTGGCTAACATTTTAGCTGAGTAAGACACCTTGGGGTTGTTGTGGTCATCCAAGATACCTTGATCCCACATAGATTGCCATATTCTTTAAAGGATGCCGCACTTTTCCACGTGATGTCTTGCATGGATGGGCATAAAGGCTTAGGCATATCAGGCATAGACAGGCATATGGTGGTGGCACAAGGTTCAGTGGCAGACAATCCGATCTGAAGTTGACTTTGAAGGAGATGACTTGACATGGTATTTTTATGTTGTTCAATTCATAACCTATTAGTCTTTATTGAAATAGGATGTGCATGAGCCTGAAGAACAGCAGAGTTAACGCAGACATGCTCAGCCACGTATCAGAATTTGTTTAGGATAAGTCCTGTATCTTTTCCTTGTTTTCTTATACCTACAAAATAAGACAAAATCTACACGGCAAGATTTCCCACCCCCACCTAGTTGTGTGTACTCCTAGAGTTCAGTGAGGCTGAGTGATTTGTATCTTCTTGAGGGCTCAAAGCAGTGGTGAATCCAGAAACAAAATCTGTGGGGGGGGGGAGGAAAGTAGTGACATGTAACGCGCTCTGTGGCAATTTTTTTTTATTAGTTAGTCACGCCTCTCGCACCGCCCTTAAATTTTAAGCCACATCGTGAACAGAAGACGGAAAATAAAAGTGGGATACATTGAGGGACAGGCGTACACTTGCTCTTTCAGTCACGGGCAAGTGTACACTACTACTATACAAAAACAAATATAACCAATAATACCACTATATAGTGACCATATAGTGGTCAGAAATCAGTTCTACACTGGCGGTCTGCAGAGTATCATCACGCCTCAGACTATACAAGAGAATCCAGTATTGTTCAGACTCAGTCACAGGCAGAATACATAACTATTAAATCCAGTGACTTACAGTTGATGCCTTCTTTAGAGTCGTTCGCATTTTCTTTCCCATTTGGTCCAGACCACTAAGTTTTCTTCCCAGACATCTTTGGCCTTTTGATTGTTCAGCTATCATAACTCTTTGTAGCAACACAACCTCAGTATCCTGCTGCTGCCCCTGGTGCCCCCATTACTCTACCTACAGTGCTGTCCAATGCCTTAAAATACTATACGGCCAAAATAATAGATGCCTGAGGACAGTTGAAAGCTAGAAAATGCTGAGCCCAATTGCAAACTTTTGAATAGCCCTCCCCCCAAGCATTTACAAGCTCCTTGTAAGTTAGGGTGAAGGCACACTTGACGAGTCATAGTAAAAAAAATAAACTCCCTGTGAAAGTGCAACTCCCAGCATGACCTGACAATAGATCAGCCACTCAGCAGCAAATACAAAATGCAGAATGGGGGCAGGAAAAGAACCAAACCCCAAAAACAGATTCCAAACCAGACCCCTAAATAAATACAAACGCCAGACCAGACCCCTAAATTAATTCAGACCCCAGACAGACCCCTAAATTAATTTAGACCCAAGATCAAACCTCTAAATATATTTAGACCCCAGCCAAGACCCCTAAATTAATTTCAGACCCTAGACTAGACACCTAAATTAAATTAACTGTCCTTGGTCCCGGGTCCTCTTTATCTCTGGGCACCGCTGCACAAAGGGTCCTTACGCCGGCAGCGTCAGAATTGCTGCATGCTACATACTGATGCTGGACGACGGCAGTACCCAGTACGGTGGCGCCCAGAGCTAAAGAGGACAGGGATCCAGAAAAGGTAACAATGAAACTCACAGTATACAGTGAAACCTCTCCAAAAGACCATCTGTTTGACCACCCTTTTTTCTAAATCAGATTTCCTATAACATATTTTCAGCTCCATCATACACTATGTACAATATTATAAATTTTCTTTGAGAAGACCACCCCTCTAGAAGATCCTTTTTTTAAGGCAATTTTGGGTGGTCATCTTACTGCATTGTTACAGTACTTTAGTAAAACAATGGCACTTACATTACTCCTGACAACTTACACGTATGATTTAAGAAGGGCAGACCATAGTTTTCAACGTGAATTCTCTCTTGTAATCATGATGTCTGATGTCACTGATGTCTCTTATAGGTTTCTGAGTAATAAATTATCAGGCAGAATGTGCCTGGACCATTATATACCAACAATCTAAGAATGCACCAGGTTATTAATACAAATCTTCTATGCCCCATGTATTCTGCAGTTGTTACTGAATCTTGTGCAGGCCGCTTCCTGTAAATTATATAAGGCTATTGCCAACAAGTCATATCTTTCCCTCCCTGAAGTGGACTGTGGTCTGCACAATGCATGTGAAATGTGAGCTGCTGCTCCAGAGGCACAGTCTGCAGCCTCTCTTGTGCATTGAAGGCTATGTAAACCTTTGAATTATTTTCTTAATTTAATGTATGTGTTCAGTGATCTTAAACATTTTTGTAATACACATTTATTAACAATTTTATTTAGCAGCTTCTATGTATTCACTACACATGGAAGCTGCATAAAGCCACTTTAAGCCAAATTCGTCAGTCAGCTTTCCTCTGACACAATATAACCCCAAAAACCCTGAATTTAACTTAGATTTGATCATTATTAGGGAAATTGAAGCTTCTGCCCACAACAGGGAATTCCCATAAGCAAAAGAGCAAAATTTGGAGAAGAATTTGAATGACAGAAAAAATGGGTCGGGTTAGTGTTGAAAACATCGGATATTTCTGGCCTCATTTGCATACGACGTAAGACATTTTGAAACTTCTTTTTAGAAGGTATGCTGCGCTACTGGGGACAAACAGGAATACATTTAGAAAGGTCTTTACATGACCTAGAGCGTGGTGGAGTCACTTTAGGGGGGCCAAAACCGATGACAGGTTTCCTTTAAGAAGGTTCAATGTGTCTTATTTTTCTACCTTTTGCCTGGTTCTTGGAAAGAGCAACATTCCCAAAAACTCAGCATTTCAACTATTTTCCTAAGGGCATTTAGGAATAAAAGTAGTAAAATAGTTTTAGAGGTTTTTCTATTCAGTGTCCTCAGAAGAACATATGTGTTCCTTAACTACTAAGACATTTTTGGTCTTCGTAGACACCTGCACATTGAATTATATTGCATGCATAATTCAGCAGCTCAAATGTGGCCAAGAATTTTACCTTGTTAACTGTGCCAGGAGGAAATATACCTTTGTCTAGAATGTCTTCATTTTAACATTCCCTTATGGAAATGAAACTGTTAGACAAGGATGTGCCGGGGGCAATGTTTTATGTATTTCATTCGTCTATGCTTTTTTACTGGAGATTAACGGCTCGCAGCAGCAAAATATCACAGCGACTCTTTCTGTGACCTTGGCCACTTGACATTTTAAGGTCATTTGGTATGGTGAGCGGACTGGTGTGCAGTCGCTGCGGGCACTTTACAGAAAGAACAAAGAATACCGAAAATATTAAATTAAAAAAAGGTGAAATATGGTCAAAAAGAACAATGAAATCCTTCCATCGTTGATTAAAATATTAAAATGTATTGCAACTGTCAGTTTGAAAGTTTCCTATTGTTTCGTTTTTGTCTCATATAAAACAATGGATGTTGAAATAGTTTAATACAGATCCATATTTCATCCTTGATTGTTTTATATGGGGAAAATACGGCTTCGTATTATGGAAATTCACCCGCCAACAAAACACAGACAAGGCTAATTCTTCTGTTTTGGTACAGAAAAATCTATAGTGATCTATAGACATAAAAAATCATTACATTCGCACACTTCTTACTTGCACATAGAATATCTGATGGTTAATTGGTTAAATGGATGTCTTTCTTGGTAGGCACATTAGTACAAGTAAGACTATGTTCACAATCGCGTTGTGCTGTTCCGTTGTTCTGCAGGGGAGCAGAACAGGGGAATAACTAAACCAACTGTTCCGTTGTACAACGGATACCGCCGGTTGCCGATGGAACCCATTAACTTTAATGGGTTCTACCGGCTTTCCGCCGGGGTGTCCGTGATTTTACCGGACACAATAGCGCATCATGCTGCGCTATTGTCTCCGGTAATCTCGGGTAAAACCCTGCCAGATATACGACGGAGACCCTTAACGGAGCCTCCGACGCGGATGTGAACGAAGCCTTAGTCTATTTACACACCATGGTTCTAGTTTGCCCTATAATATTTATTTTTGCTTTTTGCAATTATAAGCCGCTGAATTTAAAGGGGTTGTGCAAGATTAGAAAAAGATGGCTGCTTTCTTACAAAAACAGTGCCACACTTGTCCACAGGTTTTGCATGGTATTACAGCTCAGCTTCATTTACTGCAATGCTAGAAAGAACATATAAACAAGTGTCGTGCTGTTTTTGGAAGAAAGCAGCCATGTTTTACTAATCCTTGACAATCCCTTTAATTTTTATTCAATCTGTAGACTGATGACCGTAGCAAAGGTCAGATTTACTGGGGCTAAATTAATTGTAAATGCTTAAGAAAAACAATATTTCTTAAACTTAAATCAGACTTAGTTAAATAGTTAGTACGGTTGAAAAAACACACAAGTCCATCAAGTTTAACCAAGAGATGGGAAAAGGGGAGGAAAAAATTTCTACACATTGACATAGGAGCTAATATTTTTTTGTTCTAGGAAATTATCTAAGCCTTTTTTAAAGCCATCTACTGTCCCTGCTGTGACCAGCTCCTGCGGTAGGCTATTCCATAGATTCACAGTTCTCACAGTAAAGAAGGCTTGGGAGTGCCCCCTTGTTTTTTGAGGTGGTTTTACATGGAACAGGATTTCACCATATTTTTTGTAAGACCATTGATATATTTAAGTTAATCATGTCCCCCCTTAGTCGTCTCTTTTCAAGGCTAAATAGGTTTAATTCTTTTTCATTTTTCCTCATAACTTAGATTCTCCATGCCCCTTATTAGCTTCGTTGCTCTTCTTTGTATTTTTTTTTTAACTCCAGGGCCTCCTTTCTATGAACTGGTGCCCAGAACTGAACTGCATATTCTAGATGAGGCCTCACTAATGCTTTGTAAAGTGGTAATATTACATCCCTGTCCCGTGAGTCCAAGCCTCTTTTAATACACAACAATATATTGCTGGCCTTTGAAGCAGCTGATTGACATTGCATGCTGTTATTGAGTTTATGATTTACAAGTACACCCAGATCCTTCTTAACAAGTGACTCCCCCAGTATAGCTCTCCCTAGGACATATGATGCATGCAGGTTATTGGTATCCAGATACATCTTCCATAGTCTGAACTATATTACATAGCTTGGTGTCATCTGCAAAAATAGAAATAGTGCTATTAATCCAATCCTCTATATCATTAATAAATAAGTTGAATAATAGTGGTCCCAGCACTGAACCCTGGGGTACACCACTTATAACCAGGGACCATTCAGAGTAGGAATCATTGACCACAACTCTCTGGATATGGTCCTTGAGCCAATTCTCAATCCAATTCCAAACTATACTTTCTAAACCTATAGATCTTAATTTACCCGTTAGACGTCTATGGGGGACAGTGTCAAATGCCTTTGCAAAGTCCAAAAACACTATATCCACAGCGGCCCCTCTGTCTGGGCTTCTGCTCACCTCTTCATAAAAACAAATCAGGTTGGTTTGACAACTTCTGTCCTTAGTAAATCCATGCTAGCTGTCACTTATAATACTATTTTTTGCCACATAATCCTGTATATAGTCCCCCAATAGCCTCTCTAACATTTTCCCACGACGGATGTTAAGCTTACTGGTCTATAATTACCCGGGGAAGACCTATATCCCTTTTTGAAAATAGGCACCACATTTGCCCTGCGCCAGTCCCTTGGCTCTATACCAGTCACTAGAGACTCTCTGAATATTATGAAGAGGGGGACAGGAATAACTGAACTAAGCTCTTTAAGAACTCTAGGGTGTAACCCATCTGGTCCCGAGGCCTTGTGTACATTTATTTTATTTAACTTAGCTTGGACCATATCTATATTCACCCAATTCATATATCAACTGATATATTAACAGCACTGGCACCGGCTACATCAGCTGCTCTTTCTTCTGTTGTATATACAGAGCTAAAGAACCCATTTAGTAACTCTGCCTTCTCTTGATCCCCTGTGACCAACTCCCCATTACCACTATCTAGGGGTCCTACATGTTCAGACCTTGGCTTGGTTTGGGATTTGTTTTACTATCATTGGCCACATGCCTTTTTGTATAATTTACAAAGGCTACAGCTGTACCCTCAGATTTGTATTTTTCAAATGCCCTTTTTTTGTCATGTATTGCCCTTTTTACAGAAGGTGTAAGCCATGTGGGGTTTAATTTTAGTCGTTTATACTTGTTACCTATAGGAATTAATTTTGCACTATAATTATACAAAGTAGATTTTAAAATCTCCCATTTATCATTTGTCCCATTATTTGACATTAGTTCTTCCCTGTCTATGTCCTGAATTACAGCCCTCATCCTGGGGAAATTGGCCTTCTTAAAATTAAGTGTTTTTGCCCTCCCAGCCTGTGTTTGTTTTTTACAGTATAGGTAAAATATAACTATATTATGATCACTGTTACCGAGGTTTTCACGAACATTGACATTCCCAACAAGCTCTACATTATTAGAAATGACCAGATCCAACAGAGCTTCACCTCTAGTCGGGTCTTCCACAAACTGGCACATAAAATTTTCCTGCAACAGGTTGAGCAAATTTCTCCCCTTCACAGTTGTAGCCAAACCATGACACCAATTAATATCCCTGTAATTAAAAGCTCCCATTATAACTACAGTACCCGCCTGTGCAGCCCGCTCCATCTGTTTATATAGCTTTATAGTTCTGAATGTGATATGCTTTTTCAACTTTAGTCAATTAAATTGCATGAACTGTTCCACACATGCTCTCCACATAGCGGGACAGGAACTTCTATTACAGTTACCAATGATGATTACCAATCAGTTATAATGGAGAAGATCACCGATCAGACTCCATGGCTCTATACTTCAAATGTTTTAGCTTATTTAGGACAATACTGAGAAAAGAAAAATCACACTGTCCTCCCCAGCAGACAGAGATGGTACAGGTTCTAACTGCTCATGTGATTTTATACTGAGGCATCATGGGATTGATCACATAGCACAAAGAAAGAGAAATCAGGGAGATCTAATCATGAACATAGTGTGTGATCAGAAGCCGGCAGGGGCTTAGACTGCAGGGAAGGGAGTACAATATACATATAGGAGCTGGAGAGACAGTCAGGTGGTCGGGGGAAATTTCATGGAAAGTGTTGTTTCCGCTGGAAATCTCCTATACCCTCTTTCTGCCAAGGACATATCTCATGCTAGCTGTGATCGTGCCTTATTTAGAGCAAGTTGGAGAGGGAGCTGCAAATGGTTGCAGCTCTTATTTCAGCAGTGTGGAGGAGGAGAGGAGGGTTAGCAATGGACGTGCAAGCAGGGTTCAAGGAGAGGAGGGGGATCTAGCATCCTCCTTCTGTCCCTGTATATCTGTGGATGAGCCCAGGTGGAGAGGTAACAGGAACTTTTGCTCATGTTATCAAACCCTCTTATCAATCAGAAAGTATACTTGCTCTTTTATTGTCATATATGGGGGTCTTCTTTTAAAAATAGAAGTGATAAGATGATCAGTAGCTCATCTAATCACCGAATCAGTAGCTCCTCGAATCCATTAATTGACTCGCGTCCCGTAAATTTACCAATTTCTGGATCATGGCCTCAAACAAGTTGCACCAAGCACTTGCACCACACGCACACATCAATAAAGTATGTCATTTTTAAACTGTCGGAATACTGTCTGTAACCAATCTTTAATGTACAATCCGCTAACCGCTACTCTACCAATACCCGTTATACTCTACAGTCATAGTGATAACAGTTATCACTGAAAAAGGATGTGTACATTTCTGATGGATGCAAAATATTTCCGTCAGTCAGAAAATACATTTTCATCCACTAATGGTCACCATAAGCGATTTTTTTTTCTAACTCCACTTCAAGACAACTGCAATCTACAGGTTGTCTGCATTCAGAAAATAGGTTTGGGGGTGCACGCACTATTCAATTTTATAGGTTGTTACTTTTTTAACATTTTGAGATTAAAACCAGATTTTTGTTCTTCTCAATTCTGGTGATTTTATCAAGATATGTGCATGTAGACATATGTCGTATGCATGAACTCTGCACATATTGTACTTTTATTTTTAGGATGTGTAATGCATCAAATTTTCTGTTTGGGTCACACCTTTAGGCTCCCTTGCACCCTGAAGCGTCACTACAATATTTCATTGTATCCGCGTCTTAAGGACGCAGATACAATTGAATACAAGGAACTGGACTGGGTCGCTGATGCGGCGGCAAATAAAGAGGGCGTCTGGGGACGTCCAGACCAGTCGGGCCCCGCGTTGTGTGCCACTTTGTGCCTGTTTGTCTACTTTTTATAAAATATATAGGTTTGGGAGTTTAGTATGATTTTTTATTTTGCAATTTAGGTTTTATTAGTACATATCAAAAGTTTAAAAATTGTCCCGACCACTAGAGGCGCAAATGTCCAAAAATCCCTGGCAGCCAAAGGCTTAAAGTGCAACGAAACCTTTCGAAAAATAGTATGTGACATGAAATCTCTGCCATATTTGCCCCATCTGCAACATATTTTTCATACATCGTGAGACTTTTTGTGCATTTACCAAATTAACAATATAATTGTTGACTATTTTTTAATTTAAAACTCCCATTGCAGCCCAGACAGTATCAAACCTTTATTCTCTCTCTCTCTCTTTCTCATTATCTGTCTCTCTCTCTCTCTCTTTTTATGTCTCTCTCTCTCTTTCTTTCTCCCTCTTTCTCTTTTTCCTCTCTCTTTCTTTCTTTCTCTTTCGCTCTCTTTCTCGTTCTCTCTCTTTTTCTCCCTCTTTCTCCCTTTCTCTCTCTTTCTCGTTCTCTCTCTTTTTCTCTCTCTTTCTCCCTTTCTCTCTCTTTCTCGTTCTCTCTCTTTTTCTCCCTCTTTTTCTCTCTCTTTCTCCCTTTCTCTCTCTTTCTCGTTCTCTCTCTTTTTCTCCCTCTTTTGCTCTCTCTTTCTCTCTTTTTCTCTCTCACATTTTCACATTACTAACATTTTTGAAATTAGTAAAATTTTAGGTCGGTACTATGGCCCAAAATTCAGCCCCCCCCATGGCCCAAAACCCCGACCCCCCAAATTTAGTTTATCCTACCAACCCCTTGGGATCCAGTTGTTAAGTCCATAATGTGGATGCTAAAATGCGATTTTATTAGAGCGTGTGAATCCAACCTTAGGGTGAAATCTATCCATGAAATTTAGTAGAATTTATGAAAGACTGTATAATGCTGAGGTCTCATATCATCACTGTAGAACAAAGACTTGCCACATGGGGCAATTGCCAATTCCTGGACGACATTTTATTAAATGCAGATTGTTTTAATATGATATCTTTATATAATGTCAATTTTCCTCTGCTTTCCATTTTTCAAATATATTTGAGATTTCTATATATCCATTTTTGTTCCCTGGAATGGATGTACACTTTTCTACAGAGACCACGAGCCCTGGGGAGCTGCTGCTTCTGCTGATTGCAGTAAGGACAAATTAGGTCAAATGTCAGAATGCTGATGGCTTGTGTGTGAACAGGAGCTGAATAGTTGTTATGAAGACACAGCACAGAATCTGTCACGGAGGTCTCTGATGGGTTGTAATCAGCAGCAGTTCTCCAGGTTTACTGGTTCTCGATACAGAGAGCGATTCGGTAATGCATGTCATTCTTCATGGTTTATTGAATGATTAAACCACATTGCGAGCAGCTTCCCAGATCCTATAAATGATCGGATTCTGACAATATTGACAAAACATAATCCCATTCTACTGTATCCTCCGAGGGAAAGAAAAAATACAATTCTAAATGCAGCATACTAGGGGCTATAAAAAAAATGCAGATCCAGTCTATCATTTTTTCTATGTATCATAGTAAAGATGTAATATAGCATGTTGTATATGATTAAAATGGAATTATGAGATCTCGTCATGGAAAAAAATATGAAAATCCACAACTACCCCCTCAGAAGCAGCAAAAATATAAATGTAGAAGAAAAAAAAGTGAATATATACATATATATATATATATATATATATATATATATATATATATATATATATATATATATATATATTTATATTTACTGATACTGTGTATTTCTAGGGGTTTTCCCACGAGGGACGTTTATGACATATCCACAGGATATGTTTCCATAGCAGTGAATAGCAGTTACGGAAGCAGCGCAACATGCGAGCTACGCTGTGTCCGTAACTACCAATTAGTTCTATGGGGCTTCATGGTTTTCACCTTCATGGTCGGAAATCAGCCGACACACACAAAGGTAGAACGGGGTTTAGGGGCCCCGTTCTGGAGATAGGTGTGGATTCCCAGAGGTGGGACCCGCATCTATCTGATATTTATGTCATAAATGTCCATTGTGGGAAAACCCCTTTAATGCATTAAAAGTCAATCAACGCCAGATCAATATTTAATGTAGCTGCACAATTATAGCAAGGATAACCAAAATGTAAATATTGTTCATGTAAAAGTCTATTTGTACCTGATAATAGGGGAACAGTCAAGGAATGATCTGCGCTTTCTTTCCATAGTATGTACAGTATGTGTGAAAATACAATGCCATGGGCATTTGGGTTACGCTGGCATTATCTGTGGAGTTACGTTAGGGACACGGCTGTTTTGGCCTTCAGAATTCAGTGGGTTTTCTTGTTAGATTTTTAGTTTCTTTATCCTTAATTTTTTTATTATTTTTGATAGCCGTATGAGGGCTTGTTTTTTGCAGGACGAGTTACTTTTTTTAATGGTACCATTTTGGTGTACACATAACTCATTGATTAACTTTTATTATTTTTAATAGGGATAATAGGGAAATACAGAAAATCCGTCATTGTTTTTTTGTTTTTTTTTATTTTTTCTTTTTTTATGTTGTTCACCATGCAGTATTTAAAGGGGTCCTGTCATCAACATCTTACCTGTTAAACTCGCCGGACCCCTCAATGGCCGCAGCTGTCCAGAGTTTGTTCCTGTTCTCTTCTTTCCTGAAGTCCTCCTCTGTCAGTAAATATCGTCGTTTAAACTTTCCCCGCCTTTTATGGTAATTATTTTTCCCTCTGGGATGCAGCTTCTTAACCACACCCACTGCCACCACCTGTCTGGCCCTGACTGGCTAAGGAGCTGTCAATCAAAAAGAAGGAGGTGGAGTCCACTCTGAGATGCTGGAGGAATGAAAACCTGACTCTTTTCAGATGAAGATTTGACTCTTTTCTGCTCATTTGCATATGGCGTGGGACCACTGAAAAACGGAATACTAAAGCTACAGAGCTTACTTAGAACATATTTATAGCTTAGATGACAATGATTTTTCACCCACTTTCACCAGGTATTGCTGGCTTTATAGCTAAAATGCTGGTGACAGGTTCCGTTTAAGTTACAAATGCGGCAATATGAAATATGTCATTTTCCCTATTTTTGCTCTATGAGTGTATTTTTCATGTATTTTTACTTTTTCACACGGAGGAAACTTTGAAATTCCGCCTCCCATTCATTTCAATAAGAAATGGATGCTTCTTTTTCCTGCTTGCTGATTTTTTCAGCTAGCGGGAAAAAGAAGCATCCTGCTCAATCTTCTAGCGGATTCCGCCCGAACCTCCCATTGATGTCAATGGGGGGGAGTAATCTTCCTGCCAACGGCAGGAGTAGTTCCAAGGCAGATTTTGCGGCGTAATCTGCCACGCAAAATTTGCCATGTGAAGAGTGCCCAAAGCTTTTTTAATTATTGTTTTTATAAACTTTATTTCTTTTTTGTCCCTCTAGGGGACTTGAATATGCGATCCTATGATTTCTTTAACACACTGAAATAGTTCGATTTTGCATTGTATTATTGCCTGTCAGTGTTTTACTGACAGGCAATCTGTTACATACACATGGTAGACATGGGTGCGTTTACTAGACTGCCGGGTGCCATGACAACCTATCGGGTTGCGAGCCTTCTCCTGTCTAGCCACTTAGATGCAGCGGTCGCTATTTACCGTGACATTTAAAGCTTTAAACAGTTGGGAATGGAGTTATCTGGATCCATTACAGTGGGATGTCGACTATTATTTACAGTCGGCACCCGTTGGTGATGGTGTGGCCACCCAGTAATTGTGATGTGAATTGCAGAAAGTCAATGGTTTTATTAGCATGTTGAATTATTGTATTGAATTGATTAATGAAAAATTGGAGTACTTAACCAAATTTAAGAAAAGATAAGAGTGGACATATCTTTTCATCAAAGTTGCGACAAAAACATAACAAAGCCTACGCGTGTAAATACACCATCAGAAACCATATATTCCTGCTCCATATATTGTGACACTCTTTTTTGATTAGGAAGAAAATAGCCTTGTAACAGCCCGACCACTCCTTCTACCATCTTCTTTTCAGGCCTGAACTAATAACTTTACCCAGATCACTTCTAAGTTACTCATTTTTCAAGCTCCCTTGACAAGAAATCCATTTGAAAGGAGGATGAAAGAAATTACGTTCATGCTATACATCTATATTTCAAGTAAATGGTCTGTGGTGGAACAGTTTATTAAAGGAAAACTATAAGGCCAGTTTCACACTAGCGTAATACGGGATCATTTCTCTGTCCATATTACAGCCACAAATCCCGGCCCAATGATGCTGTTAGTTCGGGTCAACAGACCCATAGCTGCCCCTGCAACTGTGTGAAACTGGCCTTAGAAATAAGTAACACTAAACTTCTGATAGCCTGGTGTGCTTGGGAACAAGTCATTTTTTCATACCATTGGTGACATGTCTAATAAAGAGACTTTGCAATCCGAACCTTTCCAGTTAGCCAATAAAAGGTAACACTTAAACACTAAACTTTACAGTATTTCATAGTTCCTTGGATAATAATTACCTTCTCGAAAATCCACCACAGGTTATCTCTGACTCCTCTTTTATGTCATTGCATATCTTAACATGTCAGAGTTGGATCTGTGGTGTTCTGGGTGTTGAGACCCTTATTAATCGCTGGAACGAAGGGGATGAAGTGCTCAGCTGATCACTACTGCCCCTTTGTTTAAGCCATCAGTGGGGTTTTATGATACAACAAGTAGTCTCTAAATAAACACCATCAAAATTAAAATTATACCCCTGGGCGAAACTCCATTTTCAAGAATTGCGAGAGGAGCAATAATTGTTGTGTCTATCTTGTGTCTGCTATCTCTTAGAACTTCTCTTCTGTTAATATTTTTATTTCTTCTAAAAGTTACTTAAACTATATTAGGGGAAGAAGAGTGACACACTATTTATATTTCTTACATTGGCCAAAGGTCAATTAAATCGTATTTTCCCCAAAACAGATGTGTTCACCTTTTCCTGAATTTCGTTAATTTATACAATTTGTCATGATATCAATTGAATACAATCTAGCGCTATCCAGTAAAAAAATGTTTTACTATGGGAGTCTATGGGGGACAGATGGCTGTTGGATGGCGTCCATCGGAGGCGTCTATCAGAGATATATACATGTCTACATGTTTGTCAACATTCTGCTCTATACATTTAGAAATATGTCGGGTTTAGACATAAGTTAAAGGGTAACTAAACTTTCAGAAAACTTCTGACATGTCATAGTGACATGTCAAAAGTTTTAATCGGTGGAGGTCCGGGCTCTCAGACCCCCACCGATCACTAAAACGAAGTGGCAGAAGAGCTCGGGTGAGTGCTGAGACGCTTAATTTCTGATCGTCTGAAGTCTATGAGCCCCCACACCAACCGAGCAGTCACCTGAGCGCTTCTGTCACTCTGTCACTTCATTTTAGAAATCGGTGGGGATCTCAGTGCTCGGACCCCCACCGATTAAAACTTCTGACATGCCACAATGACATGTCAGAAGTTTTCTGAAAGTTTAGTTACCCTTTAAGGGAGGACATATCTGTGGAAAAGAATCATAAGTCAATCTCTGACCTGCCCCTCAGTAAGAATTTTACTCCTTAACCCCTACGGATGTAGCCATCTTTAACTTGACTCTGATAACTTGTTGCAGCGTGATATCACACAACAAAAGCCATTGAAAAGTCATTGAAAAAGTCAAGATAAGGGATCCTTCCACTGTGTATTTAATGCGTTAAAAGTCAAGGTAAAGATGGCTACATCTGTATTTCACTGTCTATTGTTTCTCTCTTGATACATTTGTAAATTCTCCTACCTTGATAATGCTCAGTGTGGTACAGACAAATGAAAACAGTATTCACAAGATACGTTAGGTAGGGACCCTGCCCATGCATGCTTACAATGTATAACTAATAGGAAGTAGATACACGAGGTCAGGGAAAGAAGAAAAAGCAGCTGTAGACAAGTCAGGTGGAGGCAGTGTTGAAATACTGGTCGAGTGACACTCTGGATGACACTTGACACTGATAACTTGCTGCAACACGATAACATTTTACTTAACACAACAAAAGCCATTCAAAAGGTCAAGTTAGTTACTTGCCACAGTATTTAATGCGTTAAGTGTCAAGTTAAAGATTGCTACATCTGTATGCTTTAAGAAGAGATTAGGTTTTTATACTGTGTGTTCGTAGGGTTGAAGAATGTCTGTTGGAATGAGGAATGGAATTTCAGAAGAGAGGGGAAGCACGAGAGGAGACTTGAATGCAATAGTGTAAGGAGGTGACTAGAGTGGTGTAGAGAAGGTTGCAGCAGAATTAGATAGAGCTTTGTAGGTAAAGTGGGAATTTCAAATTAGGTTCTTTGTGTGATGGGCTGCCAGTGGAGGGACTGACAAAGCATGATGGCATTAGAAGAATGGAAAGAGTTGTTGGTGAGTTGTGTGGCAGAACTTAAGTTTGATTAGAGAGGTTCTAGTCTGTTTGCCGGTGGACCACAAAGATGGGTGTTGCAGTAGTCTAACCAGGATATGATGGTGTATTATACAGTTCATTGATTTATCTATCTAAAATGATAACTTCTGTAATAGGAGGTTGAGTTTTATGTTTTCCAGCATAATTTGTAACAATGCTATCCAATCATGGTATGTGTAACCCTGTTTTCTATTTCTTCCATCTTCATTATCTCATTGTTTAATCTTTAATTTTGTAATTCCCTTTATTCTGTGCTTTTTTACATTTTTTATCATTTTTTTATTTGTACAGATTGGATACTGGAATGATATGGATAAACTGGTTTTGCTACAACACGAACCTTCCTTTAAAAACGATTCATCAGCAATTGAAAACAGGACAGTTGTCGTGACTACAATCCTGGTAAATTTTCTTCTTTTTTATTTTTATATAATCTTTGATATTTAGATTATTCTCATGTGGCCAAGTTCTAAAAGTATAGTATCTTTTAAATTCACTTGTAATTTATAAAGCATTAATGTAGCTTGAAGCCTGAGTGTGTCCCAGTTTTCTTGGGACAGCCTTGGGTTTTGCCAGTGGATATCTTTTGAGTGTAACTTTTTTTTTCCGAGCAGTCAGACTTCAGTTTGTAATGGATTTGCATAACCGGTGGAAATTGCTTCAGATATATTTTTACGGCAAATTACCACCCACAAAACTGATGTGTGAGTTCTTTCTAGACAAACTGAAATGCTTATTTATAAATGTATTATTATTAATAATAATAATAATAATAATAACAAAACAACAACAATAAAAATGATGATTAAAATTATTATTATCTTTATCACTTACTATTTTTTATTACTTACTTACTGTTTTTATTTTGCCAACTTCACAGTGGCTTACACATGTTTTTAGGAAATACGCCATCATTTGGAATATTTTTCCTGTCATCTTTATTTTGTCTCGAATTTTTTTTTTAGGAATCTTTGCATCACATAATCTTTGAAGCACATTTGCAATGTGAAAAAAATCCCCCTAAAAAAGCAGGTATTAAAACTCACTATTTGCAACAAAAAACAAAACAAAAAAACACCATACAAAAAGTGTGTACCATTTTACTAGTTTTTGGAGATGGGTTTTTTCAGATAAAAAAAAACACACACAAAAAGTATATGTGAAGGAAGCCAAAGGAATTTTTTTTATTTTTTTTTTTACTCTTGAAACTAGAGCTTCTGCAAAAATAATAGTTTTATAAATAATAAATGATAAATGATAAGGCAAAATCTAGGAAAACAATGGCCAATATTTTACACTATATTCACTGTCCATTTGAGCTTTCCGTCAGCGGTATGCATCAAAGGTATTTTCTGACATATACTTATGAGGGAAAGCTCCAACATATGCCACTGTATAGGCATACAGCGACTTATATATAGGCTCCAATTGTAAAAAAAAATACTACAAACATATACTGCACGCTATACATTTGTGATTAGAGCCTAAAATACTAAACAAAAGTTACAATATTTAGGATTATAATATAAAATATTTGAAGTTTATTATTACCCTTGGCATTGTGTTTTCCGTTGTGTTTGTTATTACATGGCAACATTTCTTCACAACTGAAACAAATGCATGCAATATAAAATGTTTTTATCACAGTACAAAGTAAAGGAGTGGAACAAATTCCTGATTCACAAATGTTTTATATTGCAGATGTATTTCATAATAATATAATTTATATTTCTCAATTTGCTCTTTCATTCTAAATTTCCTTCCAGAATAAATTGTTGTTTTCAGCACCAGGGACAGATATTTCTCCACTTTGTCAGTAGTTATTGCTGTCAATGTCATACATTCATTTCAATGTATTTGGAATTTAGTACATTGACTTCTTAAGTGCCTACGCAGAACAAAAAGAAGCTGAAAAAACCCTAATGTTTTGTCATAGAACAGTGGAACATAAATCCCGTTTCTTTATTGTGCAGTAGCATCAAGTGTATTTGTCAGCTTCCAAAGTCAGCCCTTCAACTCTGCCCTTTAAATCAGTTGTCAAAACAGGCGGGTGGAGGGTGACCTTTATTGTCTGGACTTTCCACTACACTTCTCTGCACTTTTCACCCGCTCTGTTCCACTTGACATTAAAATAAAGAAATGTATTTTGTGTCACATGTTTAATAATTATTTTTTTTTCTATAACTGTAGAGCCCTAAAGCTTGTAACGGAATTTTTTTTAAATTAAATATTCCCATAGATACAGGACTGGCACACGCAATTCTATTCAGGAACAGTTAGATTGCATTTGCATGATGCTTTATAAACTCTGAGCTTTTTGTATGGTGCATATTTTTTTTCCTAAAAGATTCAGTAATGGGAAATCATACTTCAGTACAGTCCTCCTCTTTTCAGCCTCTGATGAAGAATCCTATTTTAAGAAATTGATCAAGAAAGAACAGATTTTCAAGATCCAGCGACCATTCCTTGCTATGGCTCAAGTATAAATCACCATTGTAGTTCAAATAGTAAAACTTTTTGTTTTTTATTTTTGTTTTTCCTTAAATCTGTAATTTGGATGAATATTCTCCTGACTTTATCATCACCCCTTACATTACTGTTAAAATGCCTTAATTAAGACCCTATTATGGCAGAATAGTACTGACAGAAAGTACAAATATTCCCCCAGGTTATTAAATAAATAATCCATATGAAAGCTGAAGGCTTAAAGACCTATGTGTTATAAATCAACCTTTATGCATTCATTTAAAACGACTTCTATATAAATAAATATATATATTTGACGTAGCATTATTAATTAGCATTTTTAGCATTTGAAAATATATGGATTTCTACAATTTATTTATATTAAAAACAAAATATTCAAAGCGACAATAACAAAATGATTATGATAATTATAACAATTATTACAGAGAAGCTCCAAATTTGAATAACATTGAATAATATTGGTTATAAAATGTATAATCCAACGTCTTTGTAATATATCTTTATATTACCATTTTTGTTGTTTTCACATATTAATTCGTTTGTTGCTGCATGGAAACTGTCAACAGGTAAGTATGCTGCTGCTGACAGATTTTTGTTACAAACTGTAAATGTGCCTGTTTAACCTATAAAAGTGAATGCATAGCTCCTAACTTTCAATTATTGTAAAGAGGGAAAACTCAAGCGGAGCGACACTGCTAATGTTTTTTTAATGATAAACCTCACCTCTAATCCTGCGCAGTCCCTATCCATACTGTACACGTCCAGTTCTCTTTGTGCCCCACACAGTATCATGCCCCTAGTGTGTCCATACACAGTATCATGCCCACATAGTTCTGCCCCACACAGTAACATGACCTCATAGTGCCTCCCAAACACTAACATGACTGCATTGTGCTCCCCACACAGTATCATGTCCCTAGTGTCTCCCCACAGTATAATGCCCCCATATTGCCTCCCCACATAGTATAATACATTATTGTGCCTTCATATTGCCCCACAATATCATGCTCCTATAGTGCCTCCATACACAGTATCATGCCGACATAGTGCTGCCCCACACAGTAACATGACCTCATAGTGCCTCCCAAACACTAACATGACCGCATTGTGCTCCCCACACAGTATCATGTCCCTAGTGTCTCCCCACAGTAGAATGCCCCCATATTGCGTACCCACATAGTATAATGCTCCCATAGTGACCCCTACACAATATAATGCTCCCATAGTGGCCCCCACACAGTATAATTCCCAATAGAGCCCCCACAGTATAATGACCAAAAAGTGCCCACCCACACAATATAATGCCTCCATAGTGCCCCCATACAGTATAATGCCCTCATAGTGCCCCCCACACAGTGTAATGACCTGATAGTTCCCACCTACACTTTATAATTCCCCTATAGTGCCCCCCTCACAGATGCTTTTATTGTGCCTCCTAAATATAATAAATACTAAATAGGTGGGAAATTGTGTTCTGATTAATTTTTTAATAAATCTCAATAGTGGTCAGAATAGTATTTTTGCGACACTGAGCTCCACATTCCCTGTATAGCTATGAGTTTAATAATAAAAAATAAGCTTCCTGTAGCCGACACTATGGGAGCTAAGGAGCATACTGCATACAGATTTAGTATTGATTTTAATGTGTAAACAGTATGCAGTTAGCACACAAGCGCCACCTAGTGATGTTTGCAGGCAGTCATTATTTTACCATTTGATCCTCCCATCCTTATACTCAAATTCATAATAAGCAAGCCAAATCAAATAAAAAATTCCCAATTCATTCAAGGGATTAAGTAAATAGCACTTTTTCTTACTCAAACAGTTCAGATTTGTATTTGTTCCGATGACAGCTCATTATAAGCCTGTCCAGAAGGGGGCATATTTTAAGGCCCCACGGCACTCTAGCCTCATTTTCAAACATTGAACATGGAGCTGGTGGGAGAAATTTCACCAGGTTCACAACCCTTCTCTCTAATTTCTATTTGGGAGGCCTGACTATATGAGTGGATGATAATTTCGTTTTTTAAGGTTAGCACCCTACTGAGTGTACATGCCGCTAGTCTCCATGACCAGCCTATGTTCCTTTCATCACTAGGAGAGAGGAAAAGGCACATGTACAAAATTGCGCACACCCAAAATAATAAGAAAGGGATATGAAAAAACGGGAATGAAAAGACCAAACTTTATTATACACTACATACCAAATATAAAACCATTTAAAAAAACAGAAAGAATCAGCAAACCTGTAAAAATATAACAGGAAGCAAATCACAGACAGAAATCTCAAATAGAATTCCAAATGGGACAATATGAGCCAATATCAAAAGAATAGAATACAATAGCCGTATAAATGTATTATGTGCAACTAGTAAACCTGGAAGGTAACCACATGCTGAACCACACAAAAATATAAAGTGCAAGATCAGGGGTGACGAAGCTGCACCTAGAGACAGCGATACGCGTGGGGTCATCTGTCCTTATTCCACAGCCTATTTGGGTCATGTATCAATTTTCTCTATCATGATAATTTCTCTTTAGATCCAATAGCATCTGCTTTTTGTGCCTACGACCGTACTGCTTGTGACGATGAGTGGTCAGTGCTGTACCCGCCTATTGCAGATAGGTTCACCAAGCAAACATATATATATATATATATATATATATATATTCATATTTATGTGGCTATAGCTTCCCATTGGGGTATAGATATTATCTTGCCCTCTTGACATTTATATTCTTGTGTGGTTCAGCATGTGGTTACCTTCCAGGTTTACTAGTTGCACATAATACATTTATACGGCTATTGTATTCTATTCCTTTGATATTGGCTCATTTGTCCCATTTGGAATCCTATTTGAGATTTCTGTCTGTGATTTGCTTCCTGTTTCATTTTTACAGGTTTGTTGATTTTTTCTGTTTTTTAAATGGTTTTATATTTTGTATATAGTGTATAATAAAGTTTGGTCTTTTCATTCCCGTTTTTTCGTATCCCTTTCTTATTGTTTTGCTTGTGCGCAATTTTGTACATGTGCCTTTTCCTCTCTCCCAGTATGCATATTTTTTGCATGTTACTGCAGCACCCCATATAGATTTCTTTCTTACATAGTGGTGCCCATACGTCCCCATCTTTTTATGTTCCTTTTATTTGCAATGGTGAAACGCGTAGGAGTATAGGCATTATAGATAAAAGTCCAGAGATTATTTAAGATAGAGTGAGGCTCCTGTGCTCCATTGAGATGCCCTTTTTAGGGGATATCCTTGATATTTGCCAGGTTAGGGATAGTGATGTTGCCACATAAACTGGGGCTTTATAGAGAATTCAGTAGCCCTGGTTCCTGTCAGTATCACCCGTCATGCAACTAAAAGATATCTATTTATGGAATACTGTAACGAAATGCCCGCTCATTTCCCAGGGTATATATATATATATATATATATATATATATATATATATATATATATATATATATCGATAGATAGATAGATAGATAGATAGATAGATAGATAGATAGATAGATAGATAGATAGATAGATAGATAGATAGATAGATAGATAGATAGATAGATATAGATCTATATATATAGATATATATCTATATATACACACATGGTTTGCTCATTAACACATGAATACGGCTTATTAACACACAATGACCCAATGCAGCCGATGTAACCTAGGTTATAATATGAATGGAATACCTAATTATTGCATCAGGTATTGATGTGTTAATTGGCTAAGCTGTCCTGCGTATTCATGTGTTAATAGGCTGAGATGAAGCTAGTATCCATGTGTGAATGAGCCAAACTGCTGGGGATAATCATATATATTAATGAGCTCATTAGACCCACAGACCCATCACAATGGTAATTCAAGTGCTAAATACAAACATAATATCTAGATCTGTCAGCAGCAGCCAGCCTGCTTTTTGATGGTTTCCATGTAGCAAGAAGATTTGATTATTTATATACTGTATACATTTGTAAATAGCAAAAATGGTAATCAATATATATTATAATGCAGCAAGATTTTACATGTGATACCTATTTCAGATGACCGAAATATAGCCGCGTTCTAAGCTCTGCATTATGGCGGCAACACTTTGGCCCCCAAGTTGTTCTATGGAATCAAACTTAGATCACCATAGAGTTCTATGGTGATCTAAGTTTGATTCAATTGAGCCGCGGAGGTTCCAGCTGTTGGTCCGTAACAGGTACACTAAAATGTGGCTAAATATTTCAAATGACCGAATTAATTCAATTATTATATAGTTTATTGGTCTATGACAAACCATAGTACAATTATAAAATGTACAATAAAGATATAATCAAATGTATAATGGTTACATATTTATTATCTGCATTTTGTTAACGTTATTTATGGATAGTAAGCCGCTTATGCTTTACATTTCCCTACTGCTACTAATGTTTAGTACAGCATGCGCTATCGAAAGATTCTCCAATAAACAAATTCCTGCTTACTGTATAGTAAATGCTAAATGTCAATATAAGCTTTGCATTGTGTGACTTATTTTATATGTTCAAACTGGTTTTTATTTGTTATTCAGCTCATTATATTAACTTAGGAGGCAGTAGTGTAAAAATTGTGTTTTGGAAAATTCATAAGATTTTTGTTTTATCCTTCCACCATACTCATTCAAATGCCCAAAAACGCCAAAAATTAGCTTATTCAGTTATAAATGACAGATAAATTATTGTATAATAAATAACAGATAAAGAAGATAGGAATTTGTAACCAGCAACCAGAACTGGAAATCTTTACATTTTAGTATCTCTTTGATGTTGTAAAGAAGCTGAACTAAAGGGCGAAATTGTGCCCTCTTAATGGCCACTCTGAGGTTCGGAAGAGGTGCCCATTTCTCTAACTACTTCGTCTTAGGCTGTAGTAAAGTATGTCACGTGACTTCTTTCTGCTTTGCTGAGCAGATATGAGGCTTTGCACAGTGGAGGGGGATATGTGCCAAGCTATATTTTAATTCGCTGACACATTGGGACGCTGGTTAGTGGTTAGAATTATACCCTCTAGGTAGGGATGGAAAATTATGACCTAAATCACTAAATCAAAATCACGATTAATTGAACATGTAACCTCTATTACGATTATTGAATGATTATTTAGACCACACCCCTTTTTATGCCACACCCCCTATTTGCATGCCACGCCATTGAATTCATATTTATCCCCTGAGCCTGCTGTATACTACTGTATATAATATACCACCTGACACTGCCCCCTAGTAAAAATAATATACATACTCACCTGACCCTGTTCCAATGACAAATGGAGGAGATCTCTCTACTCCTCTGATCTACGAAGATGTCACTGCCTCGCGTCCAGCGATATATAGTGAATGGTAGAGTAGGGACCTTACGGTTCTTTACTCTACCATTAGTTTTAAATGTACCTGTGTCCTGAAGATGCAGATACAGTTTAAACCGGGACAAAATAATTGATAAAACTGAAATTCGCAAGATGTCGTTGATTAATTGCTCTGAATTTCGATTTTGAATATTTTTCGATTAATTGGCCAGCCTTGCATCCAGGTCAACGCTACAAGGGCAACTGTAAGATACACTTGTATGTGAAGAAGCCGGTCTAAGTCAGAGGTTCCCTTAAAATTGATATTCATTGCTAAATATTCTATTTCTTTCCTAATTCCCACATACATAATGTATCAATGTGAGTTTGTCAAGAATTACCTGACCCAATGCAAACTATAGATAGTAAACTAATTTTGTGATTGCATGGATTAAAGAACATACTAAAGTTCTGGGAATAACCTATCTTGAACTGATCATGAATTACAACCTGTATCATAGCTCAGAGCTGCAATCACATTTCTACTGGTTGTCACTGGAAACAATTAACAAGCTTGTTGTCAGACTTGCCCCTAATAGCACTATAATAGTGGGGCAGTTAGTTTTCCCTAGAACAGATCGGTGTACAGAGCATGATGTAATGTCTACTCCTCTCTGAATCCTAATCATTAGTGCAGACATTGAGTCAGCAAGAAATTCTGGGAGATTTCAGCTCTGAAGCTTGCATAATTGTGAGCTCCGGATTATTACGCAGGATATAACTCTGTACAGGATAAGTAATACAATTTATTTACAAAGCTACTCAGCCTTTTCTGTAGATGAATTCTTTATGTAACCTATAAAATGATGACCAAAGTTAGACGATAGTTAAAAAAAATTTGAAGGCTACCTAAAGACCCTTTTCATTTAAAATTTGCTAAATTGAATTCAATTATTTCATTTTATATTATGGATGAAGTTGCACTTTCAAGAGCCCAGTACATAAAGGTATGCATTGAGTATACATTATGCTTTCTGTATATTATATATTTTTTCATTGTATGTAGTAGAAATATTTTAGACTGGTATAGTTGATATTTGTTTTATGATACATTTTGGTAATTATTTTATTTGCCTCAATCTGTAAAGAGATAATTTATATAAATGAAAGCGACGCTTCAAGAAAAACTGATCCACTGTGTAATGCCTAGAGCAGGGACTGAGGGGGTGGGGCATGACTTCTATCTTTGCTGCTCTTTGAAACCCTGTGGTATGCCACGCCCCCCTCAGGCCTTGCCATAGGCATAACACAGTGTGTCACTTTTCCCTGAGTATTCCTTTAAATGTTGTGTTTTTACATCTTATTGACCATTGTATATGTGCAAGGCTCACGCAACCTCCAGAGTTGTGGCATTGATAAAAGTTCCCATATTTTGTATTATTTTGTTTGTACCATAATAAAGCTGAACATTTAAAGACATATCAAATCATGTTTTCTATTTTTTGGCATGTTCCTGAAACTACACCACAGATTTGTACTCTCTGTGATTGATAAGGTAAATGATATGTTTCGTGTACAGTTTGAAGTTGGTGAATGTGAGCTCCAGATTTGTACCAATGTACTTGTATCGCCTATGTTGGCTTATGTTCTGTTCTTTATTGATATTTTTGTTTACGTATTAAAGCAGTGTGTTTCTGTGGACCATTGTACAAAGACTATCGTTCTTTATTTTCATAGGGTAGTCTAAAGAATATACCATGATACATAAAGCTGGTCAAATAAGAGTGTTTAAAGGGGTATTTAGGTTTTAGCAAATAAAGCTAATTCATTACCTAATATGCAATTTTCTAATCTACTATGTGTGTCAATAAGAGGTGCACATGCTATCCCCTAGAGACTCTACCCCCAATAAATAAAAACACCACATATTCAGCTTTGGCAAAAACTCAACATCATACATGATATACAGCGTAGGAAGAGCCTGACCCCAATTGCGACATGACACTCCATGGGCTGGGGCCCACATGCCCCCAGTTCCCAAACCTTGAGTTCACCCTGCTGTGTAGCTAGTGGTTAGTTCACTGTGGTTCACCACCGTACTCATCCTCTTAGCAGTACTGTACTGTAACGAGCCATGCACCTGTGTGATCATCACATGACCAGAACACATTTTCAACCTCTGAAAGTAAATAGTGAACATTACAATTCAATGAGAGCAAGTAGTGATCTTGAAAATAGTAAGGAATGGATACACAAAGTATATTTGAAAATTACACAGCTTTTCATTATGCAATATAAGAAAATATGGCTGTCACCTTTCAGGTGACGTTAACATGTCTAGTTTTTGAGCCAGACACAATCTCTCCTACTACATTTTTACCTAACGTCCTGCAATGTGGAGATCCCATGAGCTCACCTGGACTGGTTCGTCCATGCCAATGATCCTCTAAGTAATCTGAAGAGTATACTATGGAATATAAATCTTCTGGAAAGCAGGTGGTCAGAGTAGAGAGTTTAAAAAAGTTACTGCACTTCCAAATTACTTTTAAAGTGTAGCTAAATGTTTGACAAACTACTGACATGTCATAATGACATGTCAGAAGTTTGGATTGGTGGGGGTCCGAGCACTGAGACCCCCACCAATCGCTAGATCGAAGCAGCTGAAGTGCTCTTGTGAGCGCTCAGCCGCTCCGTGTCTGTTCGGCTTTTTCCGGAAAGCCGATGTATCGGAGTACGGGCTCATAGACTTTCTATTGAGTCGTACACCGATACATTTATTTGTGGAAAAATCTGAACAGACACGAAGCGGCTGAGCGCTCACACGAGCACTTCAACTGCTTCGTTCTAGTGATTGGTGGAACATGTCAGAAGTTTGTCAAACGTTTAGCTCACTTTAATATTTCACAGAGACCTATTATAAGTTTTTATCGGTGGGGGACCTGGTGCTGGGACTTCCACCATCGCTAAAACGAGTGTGCAGTAGCACTCAGCTGAGCGCTCTGCACCTTCGGCTGTGATCAGCACTCAGGACGGGCTCACATAGAACGTCTATTACCTTAATTCAGCAACAGTGGAGGTATCATCACCGGGACTCCCACTGACAAAAACGTCTGATGTATCTGTATGACATATCAAGTGTTTTCTAGTGCAGACACTCTTTAAAGAGGATCTGTCACTAGTTTATTAATGCCCTATCTCCTAACTAATCTAATAGGCGCTTTGCTGCTGATAACTACAGTGGGATTTTTTTCAGAAATGTTTATTGTTTGCAAAGTTATGAGCATTTTTCTAAATATGTTAATTTGACTATATTTGCCAAATAGGAGGTAACCTTCTTTTCACTCTGGGCAGTGTAATGTTTTCTGTATGACGCTGTCCAATCAGCATACAGCTTCTCCCCCTTCCCTGCCCAGCAACACAGCGTGATCATATAGTATACACCTTCCATTCCCGACTGAGTTTTCAACTGGTGATACCTCTGGTTGTGTCACAGCTAGAACTGTGATCCTTGTGCCATATGAAAGATATCATCTTTCATATGCCACCAGAACCCCTCTTCTTGGTGGTCCACAGCACGATATATAGCTGTTTTAAGTGATCCCCCAAGCCTCAGTCTCCCACAATGTGTGAAGCAGCTTCATGCTGATAGGACAGCGTCAGAGGCTGTGAGGAGGCTCCACCTCAGGAGAATCGCTGGTGTGGACACCCACTTGTCTAGTATAGCCTCATTTGCATATTTAGAAAACAATAAACTTTTGGGACACAATTTGCACTATCATTATCAGTGTGACAGCGCCTATTAGATTAGTTAGGAGATAGGGCATTACTAAACTAAAGACAGAACCTCTTTAAGGATCCTCCTGTGAATATTTCAGGAGCTCATCTGGTCTGGTTCATCCAATAGCCCCTCCAAGCCTTGTGCTACACATAAAAAAATTCTACCTATACAGGGATCTAGCTTAGTAAGTTTTTCTGGGCACACTCTGAGGGTATGATGATTTTGAAGAAGAAGACTAGAAGAACCTTTTCAATTTCTCAATCATAATACCACAGGATAGGTAAATTGACCTGCGGTTCCAGTAAATCGGGGTTGTTTGCATAACATTGTGGCTATCTTTACTCTTTTATATTCAGTCACATATTTTATTGACATTTATTAATTTAGTAATATTCTGCTGCCCAAAGGGTCCATTAGTCAGTTCCATATCTTGGGTAAAGAGATGTACTGCTTAACACTATCAAAGCAAACTAGAAGAGTAGCTATTAGAATGATTCATAGAATATGCACACACCCATAGCTAAAATCAAATTGGGTCCCTGGTGCTAATAAATACCACCTAACACTTCATCCAAGGAGAAGAGGGACTGCTGCTTGTTTATTCTACCATTCCATTGCTGTAGGATTTGGCTATTTAGAGTGCAGTGATCTAACGACCAGATGGAATGGAGCGGATCATTTTACAAAACTAACACTGGTAAGAGAATTACTTTCACTACCTTTCACCTAAGCTAATTTACAAATGGAGGGAAAGAAAAAAAATTCCAGGTGGAGTTCTGCTTTAAAGGTAGAAAGGAAAAACACATAGAGAAAGAGATATTAGATAAATAAACAGAAACATAGGCACTTTGGTGAATAGAAGTACAAACCATAGTTGGTCCAGCAGGTGTTGACTGGCTTAAGAAACCTTGGTATCACTGCTCTACCTTCCCCCATCTTTCAAGAAGTAATTAGAAGTAGTAGCTTCCACCACCCGATTTATTTTTCTATCTCTTTGCATCCCCTTGTTCCCACTTGTCTTCTCTCTTTTGTTTCTTAGACTTTTTTTATGTAGTTATTTTAATGACTCTTTTTAGTAATGGAATATTGCTATACCTCTGGACCTCTTCCTGAGAAGCCCTGCACAAGCTTCTCATTTCAGAAACCCAAGGGCCTCCGGGCCGGGTTCGTTTGTTGCGCCTTATATTAGCTTCCAAATATTTTGTTTGCAGACACTTGTTTTCATTTTTTGGATTTGCCTACCTACCCCAAGCTATGTACCATGTACTATATTGTTTTATTATAACTTAGAACTAGCACATGTAACACCCCAACTTACTAAACAAACCTGTTCTCTATGAATGGGATACATATTGGAACCACTGTTAAAGATAGATAGATAGATAGATAGATAGATAGATAGATAGATAGATAGATAGTATTAAAAAAATAGGCAGCACTCCGCAGTAAATGTGAATAAAAGGGTACTTTTATTGCCCCCTGTGCAACGTTTCAGCTCTGTCCTCTAGAGCCTTTCTCAAGCTTGGCTTGGCTTGAGAAAGGCTCTAGAGGACAGAGCTGAAACGTTGCACAGGGGGCAATAAAAGTACCCTTTTATTCACATTTACTGCGGAGTGCTGCCTATTTTTTTAATACTATCGAGTTTTGGAACGTGGTCTGTTCCTGAGGATTTGCACCCACTGTTTGCCGGTGCTGCTGGATACATTTATTTGCCTAGATAGATAGATAGATAGATAGATAGATAGATAGATAGATAGATAGATAGATAGATAGATAGATAGTGTCACGGTCACAGGGTATGTCGACCCACTAGGCCGCTCCGCCGTAGCGGAGAGGCAGCTGACCAGGTTACAGTCTATATGAAAGTCAATAGTAGATAGTAACGCTTGGGCACCTAAACTAGTCAGAAGGGCTGGGGCCTTCTTATAGGCCAGGAAATCATGGGCCGTTGATGATGATGATTTCCTGATGTGCGCGCCCTGTCCCTTTAAGGACGGGCCAGAGCGTGCGCGTGCACCCTACGGGACACAGCAGAACGGAGCGGAAGTGAGCGCTGGCATCTCCTAGGAAGGATATTGGGACCAGCACTCACGGATCCATGGCTGCAGGCATCAAGAGGTGAGTAAACCCGACGGCCCGTGGCCATGGACGCTACAGTATCCCCCCTCTTACGCCCCCTCTTCTTGGGGCCAAAGCGAGAGAGGAATTTTTTAGTAAGCGCAGGAGCGCTGAGGTTCTCTTCTGGCTCCTCAGGATCAAACCCTCTCCAGTCCACCAAATAGAAAGTCCTTCCTCCTCCCTCTTGCAGTCCACGATCTCCCTCACCTCGAATACATCAGAAGAACCGCTGGGAGCATCTGTGGAACTAGAAGTCTTGCTGTAGCGGTTCAGGACCACTGGTTTCAGGAGGGACACAAGGAAGGAGTTGGGGATTCTAAGGGTAGGAGGCAGCCGCAGCTTATAGGAGACAGTGTTTATATGTTGCAGAATCGACCAAGGAGCCTGGGAGCAAACTTGTATGAGAGTACCTTCAAGCAAATGTTCAGAGAGGACAGCCAGACTTTAGTACCCGGAAGATACTGAGGCAGCTCTCTTCTCTTTGTATCTGCCTTTCGCTTCATGCGATCGACTGCCAGCAAAATAGAGGACCGGGTCTGTTGCCAGATTTGCAGAAAGTCCCCATATGCAGAGTCAGCAGCAGGGTACCTGAGATGCAGTCGACACTGGAAGAGGGACTCTAGGATGTTGACTGTACACAATGTGAAATGGAGTGGAAATAGTGGATTAACTTGTGTGGTTGTTGTATGAGAATTTGGCCCATGGAAGAAGCTGTACCCAGTTATCATGCTGTGAAGAGATGAAGTGGCAAAGATAATTCTCCATGATCTGGTTGATCCTCTCAACTTGCTCATTGGATTGGGGGTGATAGGCTGAGTAAAAAAAAGTCCCATCTCACATCCAGGAATTTACAGAGGGATCTCCAGAACTTTGAGGTAAACTGAACCCGCTGGTCGGACACAATGTGAAGAGGCAAGCCATGCAAGCGAAAGATGTGTTGAATGAAGAGACTCGCCAGTCGAGTAGCAGAAGGTAGGCCGGTCAGCGGGATAAAATGTGCCATCTTAGAGAACCGGTCCACCACCACCCAGACAGTGTTGCATCCTTCTGAGGGGGGAAGGTCTGTGACAAAGTCCATTGCAATGTTCTGCCAGGGGGCATTGGGTACAGGCAGAGGTTGAAGCAGGCCGGCCGTCTTGGAGTGAGTAACATTGTTAGAAGCACACACAGTGCAAGAAGAGACAAAGTCCAGAACATCTTTAGGTAGCGTGGGCCACCAGAAGTGACGAGCAATCAGGTCTCGAGTCTTATGGACACCAGCGTGCCCAGCTAGTTTAGTACTGTGTCCCCAGCGGAGAATTCTTCTCCTGTCTGCCAACCAAACAAAAGTCCTCCCTGGAGGGATGTCTCTAATCTTCAGAGGATTAGCAGTGACAATGCAGGACGGGTCTATGATAGTCTGAAGGGACTCCACTGTGTCTTCCGTCTCAAACGATCCGGACAGGGCATTGGCCCTCACATTCTTGTCAGCGGGACGGTAGTGGAGCAGAAACTGGAAACGGGTGAAGAACAGCGACCACCTGGCTTGACGAGGATTCAGTCTTTGAGTGGACTGAAGGTAGGTAAGGTTTTTGTGATTGGTGTAGATCAAGATGGGGTGAGCTGCGCCCTCTAGAAGATGTCTCCACTCCTCCAGAGCCAATTTGATGGCCAGTAGCTCCCGATCTCCAATAGAATAATTGCGCTCAGCAGAAGAAAAAAGTCTTGAGTAGTAGCCACATACTACTGCCTTTCCTTTAGAGCTCCTCTGGAACAGAAGTGCACCTGCACCAACAGAGGAAGCGTCCACCTCCAATGAGAACTGTCGAGATACGTCAGGATGATGGAGGATCGAAGCTGAAGTGAAGGCTTTCTTGAGGCTAATGAATGCGGACTCTGCATCTGGAGTCCATACCTTGGCATTCACACCCTTCTTGGTAAGGGTAGAGATGGGAGCCGTCAGAGATGAAAAGTTTGGAATAAACTGCCGGTAGAAATTGGCGAATCCCAGGAACCGTTGTATGGCCCTTAGGCCTCGAGGACGTGGCCACTCCAGGACAGACTTTAGTTTCTCAGGATCCATCTTAAGACCCTGATCCAAGATGATGTAGCCCAGGAAGGGCAAAGACTTCTTTTCAAAGACGCACTTCTCCAACTTGGCGTATATGCGATTTTCTCTTAGTCGTCGAAGAACTTGACAGACATGCCTCCGATGGGTCATCAGATCTGGGGAGAAAATCAAAATATCATCGAGATAAACTACAACATACATATAGAGGAGATCTCGGAATATATCATTGTCCAATTCCTGAAATACTGCGGGAGCGTTACACAGTCCGAAGGGCATCACTAGCTATTCGTAGTGCCCATCGTGTTAAATGCCGTCTTCCATTCGTCACCCCGGCGAATCCGGATTAGGTTATAAGCCCCCCGCAGATCTAACTTAGAAAAAAAAATGGCTCCTCGTATGCGATCAAACAGCTTGGATATAAGTAGCAACGGGTATTTGTTCTTGACCGTGATCTGGTTGAGACCACAGTAGTCAATGCAGGGTCGAATAGATCCATCTCTCTTCTTAACGAAGAAGAAGCCGGCCCCAGCCGGGGAGGAAGATTTCCGTATAAAACCCCTCTCCAAATTCTCCTTGATACAGGCTGACATAAAGTCTCAAGGAGAGAGGATATAACCGTCCACGGGGAAGAGAAGCATTAGGAACCAGTTCAATGGGACAGTCATAATTCTGATGTGGCTGCAACGTCTCAGCCTCTCATTTGCAGAAGACATCCGCAAAACTGGGATACTGAGATGGTGGACCGGAGAGTGATTGAGGCAGAGAAGGCATAACAGGACGGACTTGTGACAGGCAACGGCTATGGCATCTGAAACTCCATTGAAGAACTTCTCCGGAACTCCAGTCAAGAACCGGGGTGTGTAGACGGAGCCATGGCAGACCCAGCAGGATAGGATTGATAGCCTTAGGTAGTACCAGGAAGGTAATCTGCTCTGAGTGAAGAGCTCCGACCCGTACCGTCAATGGCTCCATGATGAGCATAATCGGATCGTGCAATGGGGAAACCATTCACAGAGGCAACAGCCAGGGGTCTCTCCAGGTGGACTGTGGGTAGACGTAAACGATCCACTAGATCCTGCTGGATGAAATTAGCAGCCGCTCCAGATTAAAGATAGGCGGAGGAAGGATGTGACGTCTCTCCGGAGACGATGGCCACAGGAATCGATCATTTGGGAGAGGTTTTAACGTTTGAAGACGTTCCACCTAGAGTTGCCTCTCCAACCAACCCTAGGTACTGGAGTTTCCCGGGTTCTGTGGGCATTTGCGCACAAAATGACCTTTGAGGCCAGAATACATACATAGTCCAGAGGAGCATCTGCGCTGCTTCTCCTGTTCAGATAACCAGACTTTGTCTACCTGCATGGGTTCTTCAGGTAGCGCACTAGGGGAAGGCAAAAGTGGTCTCTGGACCGAGGGTGCTGGTCTGTGGACCTGGCTCTCCTGTCGAACCTCTTGAGTTCGCTCCCGGATTCTCATATCAACCCGGGTGGCTAACAGGATGAGGGCATCCAAGGTAGAAGGAAGGTCGCGCGCTGCCAGTTCGTTCTTGATGTTAGAGAACAGTCCCTGCCAGAAGGTCGACACCAATGCCTCATTGTTGCATGTCAGCTCAGCTGCCAGGGTACCAAAGGAGATAGCATACTCCCCTACTGTGGAACCCTTTTGCTTGAGGGTCAACAGAGTAGCTGCGGCAGAGGATGTTCGACCCGGCACCTCGAATACGGCACTAAAGGACTGAAGGAACAAGGCTAGGCCCGAGGATACAGGTCCTTGTTGCTCCAAGATTGGGTTCGCCCATGCGAGGGCCTTGCCAGCAAGAAGGGAGATGATAAATGCTGCCTTGGCTTCCTCGGAGGGGAAGAGATGAGCCCGTAACCTAAAATGACCCGTGCATTTGTTAATAAATCCTCTACAAGCGCTGGGATCACCGTCGTAGCAAGGAGGAAGAGGCAGAGGAACTGTGGATCCGGAACAAACAGGAGGAGAAACGGGCGGTGGCACAGCAACAGCTTCAGGAGGAAGAACCGGGGGTGGAACAGTGAGTAGATCCCGACGGACCAGGATAGAATTCACAGCCTCAAGGAGTTGATCCTGATGTGTGCGTAGGTCATGCATCTCCGTCTGTATCTTCTGGACAGTGGTCTTGGGCTAGTCAGTGGGTTCCATGGCCTGAGCGTACTGTCACGGTCACAGGGTATGTGGACCCACTAGGCCGCCCTGCCGTAGGGGAGAGGCAGCTGACCAGGTCACAGTCTATATGAAAGTCAATAGTAGATAGTAACGCTTGGGTACCTGAACTAGTCCAGTCGGTGGCTGTGGCTTCAGCACAGATGGAGGCCGGGGCAGCAGGTAGCGCCAGACGTGGCAGGCAGTATCTGATGTCGCAAAAGACACTGGACGTGGCAGAAGACACTGGATGTGGCAGAAGACACTGGACGTGGCAGAAGACACTGGACGTGGCAAACGACAGCAGGTGCAGCAGACACGACTCCAACACTGGTAGGCACAGGAACAAGAACAGTACGGGATACAGGAACAGGTAACAGGGCACAGGTAACAACTGGAACGGGAAACACTAAGGGACCATTTGCAAGACAGACAGGGATAAACTAACAACGCTCATGCAAGGATCAGAAGGGCTGGGGCCTTCTTATAGGCCAGGAAATCATGGGCCATTGATGATGATGATTTCCTGATGTGCGCACGCTTGTGCCTGTCCTTAAAGGGCCGGCGCGCGCACATCAGGAACATTTAAGGACAGGCACGAGCGTGCACACGCACCCTACGGGACACAGCAGAACGGAGCGGAAGTGAGCGCTGGCGTCTCCTAGGAAGGAGATGGGGACCAGCGCTCACGGATGCATGGCTGCGAGCGTCGGGAGGTGAGTAAACCCGATGGCCCATGGCCATGGACGCTACAGATAGATAGATAGATAGATAGATAGATAGATAGATAGATAGATAGATAGATAGATAGATAGATAGATAGATAGATAGATAGATAGATAGATAGATAGATAGATAGATAGATAGATAGATAGATAAAATAGGTAGCTCAAGACTTGTTTGCTTGTTCAGTATTGCAGTGAAAAATAGTGCCATAGTCTTTTGGAGAGGTTACGCTACATATATTTATATAATAAGGATGAGCCATCTCTCTGTATCTTCCCACTTGCACAATATATATACACCATGTTAGGACATATGAAAGGGAACAAAAAGGAATTCTTTGTTGCCTTGGAGATGAGCAGATCTTAGGTCACTATTGCTAATCACTAGTCTGTAAAACAAAGCAAATTATAAGCTCTTCATGCCTTCTGATTTAATTCCCTATATTGCCATTCCAGTATTGTAGACACATTTGCGCCTTCCACGCTTTGTCTTCCTCTAGAAAAAACATCTTAGGCATGTACGTCAGCCAGAAATTCAGGTTTACAATGCCCATTTTTAATTTATCACAAAATTTTGAGAAGTCATTTGATCTGCATCAGTGTTTCTTATCATCGATACAGATCAAGCTGATAATGGTGTCATCCGGCAGATTAAGCACATTTATTAAAGTGTCATACATAAATAGAAATGATCATATTCGAGGGCAGAAATAAATGATACAACAGAACATTACTTATTTTAATGTCTTAGAGTTAAGGATGAGCGAATACATTCCCAATTGAGATAGCAACAGATTCTATACGTTGTTAGGGTGAACATACTCACATGGACTGTTCTCCACTCAAAAAAAAATTTCCATAGGTGTTAAATAGTAATTGAAAATACAGCATCTTTTATCAATGAATTTCGACCCATTACAGTGGTTGGGTCTTTTTCAAGCTGGAGTGCCGATCCTCTGTGCTATGCCATTGTGCGAGAGCCAGCATGACCTCACTGATCAGCCAAGAAACCACATCACATCACAGCTACATTCAAGTGGTGCCGTGCTGCAGTTTGCTTCACTGCCAGTGGCCGGGAGCAACTTTGTGCAGGGAAAAAAAGTTGAAGGCTTCTTCAGTCTCAGGATCGGTGACATCACTGTGTGTGATAGGAATAATTATTGATACATTTTGGAAATGTAAAAAAAATAAATTATTTAGGCCAACTGTCGATGTAGGAGAGGCTGTTGAGCGCTCGTGTGAGCGCTCATCCTCTAAGCAGGAGCTGTAACTTACAGATCCTGATCCTAGAGCAGCCTCCTGAATACAGCTGGGGTCGGCAAACATTCGGACCCCAGCTGTTTAATCCTTTGATTACCGCGGTCCGTGACCGCAGCATGATCAAAGGGAATTCCCCTCTTTGATTGCATCACCGGGATTCCGGTGATGCGATCAAACACCGGGGAATCACTCTGCAGTCAGCCCTGGGGACCTTCAAAGGACCCCAGGGCTGTCTGTTCCGTTTGCCTGCTGATCGGGCACACTATGTGCTGCCCGATCAGCGGCCTGTGACATAGTGACACAGTGTAATGTATTAGCGTACAGGCGTATGCTAAAAAAGAAAAGTTACAAATAAAGTTATCCCTTGATGGGATTTTAAAAAAAAAGTAACAAAACAAATAAATAAATAAAAAAAGTCCCAAAAAGAGTCTTTATTTTGCATAAAATACATTTTATTGCCCCTCCACTAAATAAAAACAAAAAACCTACACATATTAGGTATCTACACGACCGTAATAACCTGAAGAATTAATCTAATGGGTTATTTAGCGTGAAGCGTGAACGGGATAAAAAGTAAACAAAAAAAACTATTCCGAGAATCGCTTTTTCTTATATTCACGCCGTAAAAAAAAAAATTTTACCCCCAAACTGTGGGAAAAAAAATACTATTTTCTCTTGCATAAAACAAGGCCTCGTACAGCCACGTCAATGAAAAAATACAAAAGTTATGGCTGCTGAAACGCAGAGAGGCAAAAACAGAAAAATTGAGCTGGTCATTAAGGTCTTTTCAGGCCCGGTCATTAAGGGGTTAAGCTAATCAATATAGTGTAGTGGACATAGAGATTGTCACTGTGGAGCCTTACCCATGATAGTACACATGATAGTACACAAAAGGTTTTGGGATTTCTTTTATGGATTTTAGGGGCTTTCAATAGACCTGAACTCAAATTTAGGACAAAGAATATTGAAGCCTCTAGTATATTACAGATAATATAGTATATTACAGATAATATTATAGGCTCTATTATAGGATTGGTAGGGCAAATTGACTTGCATCCAATATCTTGTAGACCAGAACAATGTAAAGGTTTTTCAAGTATCTCCAGCACTAGACCTTTTCTCCACTTTATTCCTTTGAACCCAGACTTACTGTAAATTCTCCAGAATTGTGTAACTAGTTCTTTCTATCACACACAATCCATTCAATGTGAGAGAAGGTTTCCTCTTGTGTATATTATTTGGCATAGCATTTATAGTTCTGATGTTTAGAGGAAGGGACCTGAATAGTCTGCCCTTTCATAACATTATATCTTCAAAACCTCAGATTCATGGATATTTTCAGTGATTTATATTCTGGTATAGCTGTCGGGTCAGAACACAGTAGGTCGAATATCCATTTCCATTATTATACTTTATCTGAAAAGTCATTTGTTCCAAAATAGTGACTAGTGACTCCTTACATCCTTCCTACCTACATAGAAGCCAACATTCTCTGTTTTTACTGTAGCTGATTCTATATATTCTTTACTTTAACTAGTGTAGCTTACTTTGCTTTTGTGATGACCTACTTGACCATGATAGATGTTTTTGCCGATAGATGTGCTAAGCTCAATCGTTTGAGTGTGGTAGGAGGCCTGAAGTATAAGAAAATATATAATATTGTGTTAAAAACCAGATAAAACGTCATTACAACTGTACTGAGAAAATATAAAAACTTCTACATTATGTAAAATGTCCTTTTTAAAGTGCATCCTGTGAAATAGAGTCCTTTTTAAGTGGGACTGTAGTAGAGAAAAGAAAAGGGACCCTAAATACAACCTATAATGTTTATTAAAGGGAATGTGTCATCAGAAAATGACAGTTTTTATGATTTTTTAAGAATTTTTGGTAATTTTATTTTAAATTTTCTATATAATTCTATATATCTATATTAAAAAAAGAATCCTAAAATCTTGCAGTTTTCACTCTGACCACTGAGCCTCATAATAGACTGGCCCTTCCTGTTCTGTAGCGATCACTTCTTTGCAGTCATCTCATCATTACAGGCGGGATTACAATTAAAGGTAACACCTACATATATAGATAAGACAGGATCCACCATTCATAAAAGACTGACCCTTCCTGTTCTGTAGCGATCACTTCTTTGCAGTCATCTCAACATTACAGGCGGGATTACAATGAAAGGTAACACCTACATATATAGATAAGACAGGATCCACCATTCATAACTGACTGACCCTTCCTGTTCTGTAGAGATCACTTCTCATCAGTCATCTCATTATCATCACAGGCAGGATTACAATGACAGGTAACACCTCTATATAGATAACACAGGATCCACCATTAATAATAGAATGACCCTTCCTGTTCTGTAGAGATCACTTCTCACCAGTCATCTCATTATCATCACAGGCAGGATTACAATGATAGGTAATACCTCTATATAGATAACACAGGATCCACTATTGATAATAGGGGGTAGACACACATTGTGTGTGTGTGTGTGTGTGTGTGTGTGTGTGTGTGTGTGCGTGTGTTCGTGCGTGCGTGCGTGCGTGCGTGTGTGTGTGTGTGTGTGTGTGTGTGTGTGTGTGTGTGATGCATTCCCTTTAATGAAAAGTAAAGCTCTGGTCAAGTAGACATCTGCAATGTGTTCATTATTATATATACCTGCAACACATTATATATAACACAACTTCTGCAGACATAGGTTGGACTGAGTACCAGATGATCTTGTACAATAATGGACCATAATGGTCCAGCTGAAGACAACCCCATAAGGTGCTGACTTTGGTCCCAATTAATTGTCATCTTTTTTATGGGTTGATTCACAAATAACCTATTAGATCTTGTTGATGATTTGTCCTGAGTGTACAGTGATACAAACAAAGATTATGATGAAATTATAAGTGGACCAGATATAGGGGGGCCCAAATTATAATTTTTCTTTGGTAGGCCAATGAAACCCTAATCAGCTCTGTATTCATGTTAAATTCAACCCATATTAAGCCAACATCCAATGTTATTAACTACTTTAGACACTGTTGTTAACGGCAGAAGAATAACGTATGGCAATAATAAATTAATAAGTTGTCCAATTATAATAATAATAATAATAATAAAGCATCTTCCAGAACGTTAAAGACCCTGCCTGCTTACATTTGAGTATTGGCAAGTTTCAAATGCTGGTAGGCCTCTCTCAAGGTACCAAAAAGTTTACTTAAATTATAAAGTATTGGCTTCCTTCTGCCGCCACTAAGGGAAGCTTCATAGTTTATTGTATACTGAACTCAATAATGAAACAGTGTGCAGTAAACGCCCCCTAGTGGTAACTGCAAGTAGTCAAAATATTTTCATTTAGCTCTGTCTATGGAGGGGATTTGCAGATCTGTATCAGAAAACAACGCGCCAACCGCCATAAAGGTATATTACGACATTTATCAGCAGAAAATGGTGTAAAAAGATGTGCTTAAAGGGTTTGTATGAGATTAGAATGACATGTCTGCTTTCTTTCAAAAACAGGGCCACTTTTGGCTGTGTCTGGTAGTGCAGCTCTGCCTAATTTATCCATCTAAATACCCAAAGGTCTGGCCTAAAGCTGGTCCATAGATGTAAGACTATCGGAATATTGCTTTAGATATAATGTTTTAATAAAAGTTCTAATTAAAAACAATAATCAATATTTTCTGGTGGGATTTTTTTTTACATAACTATGACAACAATGCAGTGCATGGGATACAGTATGTTACTGCACAATTCCAAGAACATCTTTGTACAATAACCCAAATAGGAAACAAATGCCAAATTATTTTTCTTGTCTTGTGCAATTAATAAAAAGTAGTTTCGATGTGGATTTTCTTGGTTATCAAAAATGTGCTCCACTTGTATTGATCTAGAAAACCCCTTATATAATACTGTCATTATCCACTTTAGAAAGTGTAATAAGAGACACAATAATTAAACCAGAAATATCACAAAGGACTAGCACAAAAAGAAACGAAAAGAAGGTGGAATTATAAGTAAGAGATTCACAGTTATTTTAGAAGAATTGTGAATTTTTTGTATTCATTTTATTTGCTGTTAAATCTTATGTGCTTATTGTTCTTGTATTATGAACACATCTGTTGTATAATTACTATATTGTGTATTATTTTTGCTACTTTTTATGTCTATATAATGTTAAATTTACATTCCTGTTTGTGGTTAAAAAAAACAACTATTTGTTTATTTTTCTTATTATTTAAAATGCACTTCAAATTTGCATTTTAAAGGGTATTTTAACCTTTATATAATCCATAACCCACAGAATCCATAAAATATTACAGTAGCCACCAGTGGTGTTTAAAAGTACACAAAGGGGCCACATAGCAAATTTCAAAGTGAGAACCACTTCTACTGATATTATCGCACCTCATCGAGTTAGGACAAAAAGGCTCGGTGCTGTCAATCGTCCCCTCAGGCCACTTCTTTAACACTTTTTGGAAAAAGGAAGCACAGTCCATGTTCACACAAAAAATAGGAAATGGAGATTTGACCAGTCTATGCCGGTCCCCTACATACATTTTTGAAAAGTGAAAATACATTGGAACAAAAGGGTTATGGTTAAAGTCCTTTAAAGGTCATAATACTCTTTATACTTGTCAGATGGTTGAAAACTTGTAAATGTATCACAATTTCTGTAATTTGTACTGTAGATTACATCGTCAAATTTTTTACTTTTCAAGTTTTAAAGATGTCGTTGACTATACCATTGTCTAGACACTTTGGCCCTGAAGGTCCTTCAAAGAGCAGGTTACGCATGTTTCTTCTTTAAGTTTTCTTCTTTTCCTTATAGGAATCTCCTTATGTAATGTACAAGAAAAACCATGAGATGTTGGAAGGAAATGATAAATTTGAAGGATATTGTGTAGATCTGGCCTATGAAATTGCAAAACATATTGGTATCAAGTATAAAATTGCAATTGTTCCTGATGGAAAATATGGAGCAAGGGATTCAGATACAAAAATCTGGAATGGAATGGTGGGAGAACTTGTATATGGGGTAAGCTACTCAACTTTTTATCTTTTGCTTCTAGTTTAAAGGGGGTAGTCTCAAGAAAACAACCTGTATTCTTATGCCCTATTTCGACATATAGATGTCATAGATGACAGGTCCTCTGGTCCGGATCATAGTCCATGAGCTACAATATGATAATAATGAATAGTTTAATGGAATAATAGAAACTGAGTGTGTTAGATTGTATTTTTAGGTTAGTATAAAATATATTCAAAATCTGTATCTAGTGTCCTTATCTGTGGATCCAGTGTGTTCTCTGTGTAAGAGCTGAATTTAAAGGGTTGTCCACACAGGACACCCCACTTTCATAAGACCCGCTGCCAAACCCCAAGACGGTGAGCTGATCTTGATGGGTCTGACTGCAGGGAGCTAAAAAGTTAAAGAGGATCTGTCACCACATTATAAGTGCCCTATCTCCTTCATAATGTGATTGGCGCTGTAATGTAGATAACAGGAGTGTTTTTTATTTAGAAAAACAAAAAATTTTGACCAAGTTATGACCTATTTTAGATTTATGCTAATTACTTTCTTAATGCCCAACTGGGCGTTTTTAGCTTTTGACCAAGTGGGCGTTGTAAAGAGAAGTGTATGACGCTGACCAATAAGTCATACACTTCTCTCCATTCATGTGCTCAGCACATAGTGATCTTGCGAGATCACGCTGTGCTGTCACATACTCACACATTAACTTTACTGAAGTGTCTTGAGAGTGAATAGACATCTCTTCCAGCCAGGACGGGATGTCTATTCACAATCCTGACACTTCGGATTTTCTAAATGGATGAGGTCACTAATGTGGGACTTCCACCTGGGGATATACCATAAATATTTTAAGTGGGCAGTTTTTTGCAGGCGGAAAATCGGCCTCAAAACTCAGTTTGGAAGTTTGAGGCAGATTTTCCTCTGCTTGCGCGCCGATTTCCGCTGCCTTTTTCGCCCGCGGCCATTGAGCACCGCGGGCATAAAACGCAGTGAAATACACTTTCTCTGCCTCCCATTGATGTCAATGGGAGGTCAGAGGCGTAATCGCGCAAAGATAGGGCATGTCCCTTCTTTCTCCCACGAGCCGGTTTTACCGCTCGTGGGAGAAAACCGCCCCCGCCTCCCATTGAAATCAATGGGAGGCATTTTCGGCCGTTTTTTGGCGTGTTTTGCGGAGCGGTTTCCGCGTCAAAAAACTAGTCAAAAAAACTCTGTGTGAACATACCCTTAAGTAGGAAAATCTTTTTAAAATGCAAAGCTCTAAGGCACGAATCACACCCGCGTCAGAAGAACAGAACAACGAAAATACAGGAAACGCTGGTTCTGTTGTGCAACTGAAATCATTGGTGCCAGACGGAACCCGTTCACTTTAATGGGTTCCGTCAGGTTGCTGCACTATTGTTTCCAGTATTTTCATCCGAATCTGTGATGGATGCCCCTAACGTAGTCTCCAACGCAGATGTGAACAGCCCCTTAACCTGTCATACAGGGGGTTTTGGTACATTCCGATTTCTTTTTGTCTATAGGCGCAAATATGTGTTGCCAAGTATGTCTATCTGTAATTAATTAGTGGCAAATTTCCTTTGAGCTAATATTATCTATAAAATTATTCTGAAATTACAGTTAAGACCACGTTCACCTCTGCATTGGAGGTCCTGTTAGGTCCCTCCGTTACAGATCCGGATGAGAATACCCGAAAAAATAGCGCAGAATGCTGCACTATTGTTTCTGATAATACCACGGACACCCCATTGAAAACCTGACGGAACCCATTAAAGCCAATGGGTTCTGTTGGCCGCCAGTGGTGTCCGTCATGCAACAGAAGCGGCGCTACCATTTTTTCTGTTGTTTTGCTCTTCTGATGGAGCAGAACGACGGAAAGACGAATGCAGTTGTGAACAAGGACTAACTAATAAGTATACATTCTTAAATTGATCAAGAAAAACTAATTTTCTTTCCTCTCTTGTTTTGCAGAAAGCAGAGATCGCCGTAGCTCCTTTGACTATTACCTTGGTGCGAGAAGAGGTCATTGATTTTTCAAAGCCTTTCATGAGCTTAGGGATTTCTATTATGATTAAAAAACCACAGAAATCAAAACCAGGAGTCTTTTCATTTCTGGACCCATTGGCTTATGAAATCTGGATGTGCATAGTTTTTGCTTATATTGGAGTTAGTGTAGTCCTGTTCCTCGTAAGCCGATTTAGCCCTTATGAGTGGCATACGGAAGAGCCTGAAGATGGAAAGGAAGGACCCAGTGATCAACCCCCGAATGAGTTTGGCATTTTTAACAGCCTTTGGTTCTCCCTTGGAGCCTTCATGCAGCAAGGATGTGATATATCTCCAAGGTTAGTATATAAAACTTAAGGATTGATTGAATTGATTAACTGATAGATTTATCCTTAAAATAACATGTCACATATGTTTTTTTTATATTTTTGAAAATTTTATATGAAATGCACAGTTCAAGCTTTACTTACTAAATAAAATACCATGTTTGGTCAGATTTTATTTAGATTAACCGACTGGTTACGGAGTATTTGTCTTTGTAGAAAAGCAGGTTTGTGTTATAGTTTATTCTTGCTGCAGGAAGGAAGAAGGAAAGAAAGGAAGCAAGAAAGGAAGTAGGAAGGAAAAATAAATAAGTACAGGAAGGAGGGAGGAAGCAAATAAGAAAGGAAGGAAGATCATGAGGAAATGAAGGACAGAAGGGAGGAAGGATATAATGGAAGGAAGGAATTCCCTTTTTGTATTATACCCTACAGACATATAATGGACATTCATTGACTGTTTTTGCAAGCATAAAATAAAGTAATAAAAGTTATTTTATAAGAATGAATTATAAAATATTTTACTTTGGTTTAAAGTTGAAAAGAAGTGCTGTGTGATGTCATCTTCTAGTCTTTTCTAGTATATATCTATATCATTACTTGAGAAATACATGATGTGTTGCACAATATACATTCTGCCTTTCTTTAGAGTAATTTGTTATATATGAGGATTAGTAATATCAAATAGCAACAGATAAATATTGATATAAACAATGCATCTAATAACTTTGAGTAAGGAGCCCGTAGAATTCTAATGGTCTTAAGACTTGGGAGGGGGAATCTCTGATTTCCAGTGGGCTTAGACTATTTACAACTAAAATGTTTTCCCCTAAAATGTGTACAGTAGGTGACTCTTTTATGTAAAGTTCCAAAAAATGTGTTACTCATTTTCATTTTGCTTTTATAATTGTAGCAACATTCTCTATTGTTGCCAAAATACTCTGTCTATGGAACAAATTGCAATTGTTATTATGTCAAAATGTAAATTTGCAAAAACTTTACAATATCTACAAAAACATAAAAGCTAAAATTCTTTGTTAACACATTCATGTTTAGATCTCTCTCAGGTCGTATTGTTGGAGGAGTGTGGTGGTTCTTTACCCTCATTATAATTTCATCTTATACGGCTAATTTGGCTGCCTTTTTAACGGTGGAGAGAATGGTGTCACCGATAGAAAGCGCAGAAGACCTCGCCAAACAAACAGAGATTGCCTATGGAACACTCGATGCAGGGTCAACAAAAGAGTTTTTCAAAGTAAGTAGAAGATTAAGGCTAGGGCTATGTATCTTATTTTAAAGGCAGTATCGCTCTATCACTATTGGCGGCTTGCAATATTACTCTCCCAATTCAGTTTCAGATGAAAACGAAGTTCCCATGCAACAGTCACATCACATTAATGTCTGTCATGTAGCACTGACTGCAGCTGTGAACTGTGAAATATCCACATTGATGTTGCAATTAAAGTGAATGTTAGGTCAAAACTGGGCCAATAGCCCAACTCCCAAAATCCTACTGTGATGTGCAGATTTCAAGGGTTCTACGTGCCTGCTGATTCTACACCTACACATCAATTAAATAGTGTTATGAACTGAAAAAAAACTGTATTCCAGTCATTTAATGAGACAAAATATTTACCAAAAATTAAAGAATAAAATAGCATATAAAAAAGGTAAAAATAGAATAAACAAAAAATGTTAAAGTTCCCGAACCAGTAAAAAAAAATCATGTACATATTTGGTATCACAGTACAATAAAGTTATCATGTTATTTATGTTGATCGGTGAATGACGTGGAAAACAATGTCCGAATAGCATGTGTTATGCATGCTGCCAATAGTAAAAAAACAAGTATAAATTAAATGCCAATATTAATTGTATGTACCCTGACATGGTGCCAAAAAATGACAACTTAATCTGCAAGGGCACGTTCAGACGTGGCAGAATTTTCCCGCCTCAAATGTTGGTGCAGATTTTGGGCAATTACGCAACTAATCTGCACCAACATTTCTGTATTTGACAGGAAATTCAGACGTTGCAGATATCACAGCGGACTTGCCACAGATTTCAGTTTTTGCATTGCAAAGGCTGAAATCCACAGTGAAATTCCGCTTCTTCTCCGCAACGTCATGAGCATGCTGCGGAGGGAAAAATCTGCACCGCAGCCTGATTTCCACACAGTTATTTTCTGCAACGTCTGAACTAACTTTCCTAAAAATGTATAGAAACAAATGTAAAAAACGGCTGCTGCAAAATTCCACTGCGGACTGTCCGCAGCGGAATTCAATAGCAATTCCGCCACGTGTGAATGTGCCCCAAGGCCTCATATAGCTAAGTGGGTGCAAAAATAAAAAAAGTTATGGCAGTAGAAATGTGGGAAGGCAAAAATGAATAAATGCCTCTCGTCGTAAAGGGGTTAACTCTGTGGACTCCATTATTGTCTAAGGTTCTCTGTGAGATTGCAATGTAAACAGCACATGTAAGGTTCTGAATAAAAGCCAGATTTCAGGGAAGTCTTGCAGCCATGCCTTGCATACTAGTTCTTACTGCACAGTGGAGATAGCAAAGTCACTGACAGCTGAGCAGAGAATCAGTATGCTTGTAACGCAGCCGTGTTTTGGTATCCATACATTTAACAAATGAATGAAGGAGCTTTAGTTTACTTTGCTTCAGGCAAACATGTATCATGTTTGTCATCTGCATCACACTTATTGATCTGGGTACAGGCGGTAAAGGGTGTCACAGTGTGAGATCATTACCCCTCATTCCATGGGAATCTGAACGAAGCAAAAACTAATTACTAGAAAATAATATTACAGTGCCGGCCATTGACAGAATTGTTATTTATTGGCCACTCTGTGGGATCTTTTTATTCTATTAATAAGCTATATCCACAGTTACAACTCTGTTATAGTATGTGTTTCTAGTTAAAAGTAATTGAAAATGTTTGTAAAGTTTGTACATGATCCTCAGAGCCCCCTCCCCATTTTTCTCCTAATAGCATGCCCTTTGCAAGCAATAAAATATTCACAAACAGGTCACTGCCCCCTACAAGATCTGCACACTTCTCTTCTGCTGTTGTCATTATTCCCATGATCTGATTGGCCACAGGGTTCTATCTCTACCCATTTCATGAAATTGTCCATCACATGCAGCCCTGCCTTACAGGTCAGCATATGTATAACCTTCTTCTTTGATCTCTGCCATATTCTGACTGGCTATATGATTTCCATCCCTAGCTACTTCCCGACACTGTGCCTCTTGCATGCAGCTATTTACTCATATAACCCAGGGCTGCCATCAGGGCACTACAAGTTGTACTGCTGTTGGGCGCCTAGGAATGTGAGTCTAATAAAAGAGTCCCACACTCTCCTGTCAACTGCCACCCACCGCCCACCTGTCATTGTACATATATTAAATAAATGAGTCCCACCAAATATGTTGTATGACGCTTAAACAGTACATAAAGATCATATTATCCTCCACACCATCCCTCAAACAGGCCGACAAATGACAAAAATCCTCTCCCAACTCCAGGTGCCCATCAAATGTAGACAATAGGGTACAAGATAGAGGATTAGACATGCGTGAAGGAGCCCAAAGGTACTTGCCCTATTGACTATATGGGACTTAGATATTCCAAACGGCCGCCCTGATATAGCAACATTAGTCAAAAGCTTAACACACTCCTCTGCTGTCATCCTTCCCTGTATCTGCAAAGCTTTTCTATCCTTGATGACTTTAAAATTGTATTAAATCTTAAAGAAAACGTATAAAATTTTATTATCATTACACAAATTTTTTTGTTTTTCAAAAATATTTTTCAACATTTTTGTTTGGCAGAGATCAAAAATAGCAGTTTATGAAAAGATGTGGACCTACATGAAATCAGCAGAGCCATCAGTATTCACCAAAACTACAGCAGAAGGAGTAGCCCGTGTCCGGAAATCAAAGGGAAAATTCGCCTTCCTGTTAGAGTCTACAATGAATGAGTACATCGAGCAGAGAAAACCATGTGACACGATGAAAGTTGGAGGAAACCTGGATTCCAAAGGATATGGAGTGGCAACGCCTAAGCATTCTCTATTAAGGTGGGTGGAATAGTATAACAATATAAGATGTGTTGTTATAGTATTCCACCTTCCCTGATGTACCTGATATAGTTCTTTTCTTTGTGTTGTGTGTGAACATGTTACTTCCCTCCATTTCATTGTTTGTGCAGACAACAGGTAACTCATTGCATCTAATCCAAAATTACTCCTTGTCAAGGCCATGTACAAAGCAAACCAATGTGACATTATGCCTAGGATCTTTAATGATAATAATTTAAAGTACAAATTCAAATATAAATTGTGTATAATACATTACATTTGACAAATGTGTTGAGTATAGACATAGCACAGCAGAGGTATTATTATTTTTCAAATAGACATGATACAATGTAGTGTATACTAGACTATATTGTAATATGAGGTCAGAATAGATGAAGGGACCAGAAGCCGCAACACCAGTACTGGTAGAAACAACTTTAACCTTATTGTTAATGGAAGATCATTTTAACCTCATCCTTGTTCATTAAATGGGTTTTCCGATAAACATTATTTATCACCTATCCACAGAATAGGTGATAAATATCTGATCGTGGGAGTCCAACTGCTCGAACCCCCACCGTTCACAAGAATGGGCTTACCCTGCCATTCCTGGGAGCTTTAGGAATGGAGCTGTAGTGCAGATGCTCGGCCACCGCTCCATAAATTTCTACGAGTCTTCCGGATATAGCACTTGACAGCCACATAGAAATGAATGAAGCAGTGGTCAAGCATGCGCACTACTGTTCCATTCCTATGGGGCTCCCTGGAACGGCAAGGTAAGCCCATTCTCGTGATCGTGGGGGTCCCAGCTGTCTGAACCCTACCGATCAGATTGATTATGGGAAAACCGCTTTAAGCAATATTATTTATTTCCCAATGTTTACAATGCTAAAATATTCTGCAGCACTGTACACATATTTGTAATCAATCACAAATATCGCCTAGGGGCTCACAACCTACCTTAAAAGGTCACATATATCCAATAGGGTAAATTTTATAGGAAGTGAACTGATCTATCAATATTATTTTTGGAATGTTGGAGGAAATCTTAAAATTGTACGAACTCCATGAAGATGTTGCGCTGGTAGGATTTAAACCCAGGATCCCAGAGTATGGTAGCAACACTAAGCACTGAGCTAATGTGTTCTTTACATGTTATTGCAATAGTCTAATAGGCTAATATAATGGTCTTATTGGAAGCGTACCATTTAGCTTCTATGGCTTAAGTTATAATTTTCTGCACATGTATCGATTATTCCATTAAAGGGGTATTAACACATTTATGGTAACACTTGAGTCCCAAATCATGCAAAATTGTTAATTTTCAACAGCAATGTTGATCCCAAAAATGCTCCAAAATTGCCAGAAATGCAAGACACTCTAACCCTTTTGTGGTTTAGTTTGTGGGACAGTCCCGCCCCCCAAAAAATTGTGGGCAATTAGGAATGTCTGATAACCCATATAAAATGGAGAGAGCCACACACATGCATGGCAAGCTCACCCCAGTATCTCCTCCTCTTAGAGGCCACACTCAGCCAACTTGTACGAAAAAATAGAGGCCAATGGACCCCTTTTCTCCTAATCGGTGGGTATCCTAGTGGTGGGATCCCGCCTATCAGAAATGTCATATTCCCATTTAATGAACTCTTCTCGTTAAAATCAACTGCATTTTCTATAGAAATAGTACACGGGGCTTCTCTTCTAATTATAAGAATACATATTTATAAGACTAAGACATATTTATATAATTTTGGTTTCATGCAGTTTCATAGAACCTGACTGAAAAATATGTAGTCCATAAAACCACTCTACAGCATTTTTCCTGGAGTTGTCAAAGTAATTGCTGAAATAATTGCTAGGGGTCAGTACTCATTTGCACTTTGTTAGTAAATGACCGGCAGTGTCTGCCTTAAAGTATGTGCAAAATATAGATGACTTCAGACCATTCTCTTTTATGTACTCCCTGCAGATAAAACGAGACTTTGGGAAAGTGAAGCATTTGTCAAAAGTAATTATAAAACAGGCAAACATTGGTTAAGGAATTGGCAAACGCCCAGCAGAGGAGCACAGCTTTGAAAGTAGGGACTATTATAGTTTCTAAGCATTATGAAGTAATGAGGTCAGATGTTACATTTCTGTTTGCTCGTAGATGGTCTTCTTAGTTGCATACCTGTAATCAGGTATGTAAACTGTCACCCAGACATCCAAATTTTTGTTCGTTATTAACATCTAATCTCCGCACCCTTACGTTTGTTTTTTTTCCATTTTGCTATTGTGCTGTGATACTGTATATGGTTATGGCTTTTTCCCTGCTAAATAACCCTCTCATAATTACTTATCGCAAGTCTTTCTATGAACACATTATTATTATTCATCATCTTAGCTTTTCATTCCGCAAATCTGAATTTAATATTCTAGATCTAAAACACTATTTGTTGCCGTTATGAATTGGTATTATTATGCAGTGTTGACTCTTTTTTATTTCTTTTTGTTTAGCCTATAATCCTAAAATAATTTAGAAATGAAATTGAAGCTGCTCATGACAAACTTCTAAAATAATACTTTATGTGACAGAGATCATTAATCTTTTTAATGTGACTTGATAGCAGTCTTTTACCTTTGTGTATAGTCTACAGGGGTTCTCTTCGGTTGTCCCCCTCCCCACCCACACACGTACACCCCCACACATCCACTAATATCATAAAGTAAGGAGCCCCAGTGCAGCGGACAAAGCTCATCTCATTCAGCTGTGGTTAGCCCATTTTTCTGGATTTACTTACCACAGTAAATGATCAGACTGCGCCCCCCGCCCCCCAGGGTGCCAGAGGACAAAACTGTTGCTAGTTTTTACTTGACCTGGGGTAAAGGTTATGTTTCTTTCCCCCATCCCTGTATTTAAATATCTTGCCCATGGCAAAATAGCTTGTTGGCACTCCCCGCCAGGCACTCAGCACCCGGCAGTACGTGACTTGGTAGCCCCACCTAGCTACATCCCTCCTAGAGGATCCTCTGGTGGGCCAAGGCTCTGACACAATATTGGCCCCTAAAGGACCAAAAGAAGACAACCCATTTAGAGGTGACTTTGGAGCCAGTCACTTGGGTTGATTTACATATGATCTATTAGAACTTAGTGATGATATGTCCTCTTTGTACAATAATAACGATGCAATTAACAGTGGACATGTACAGTACATGTTCTGTATAGATGGTGGGTGGCCCTAAGAATTATTTAATCTGGTTGGCCCAAGAAACCCCAGTCCAACACTGCTTTAATACAATTGTTCATGGAAACCAATTGAATTAGGGAATGGAGCAAAGGCTATGCATGAGAGCCAAGGGGTTCATCGAAATCCCTGGGTACCTGTGCTCCATTTTGCGGAGCTACTGTAATCCAATAGTGCAAAGTTAATCAGGGCCAAAAGGTTCAGGTCCTGAATTTAGTGCCAGGACCCCTTCATGTATGTACATACAGATGTATCCTTCCTTACCTTTCTGCTTAGATTAACATATCCTGAGATGTGTGGCACAAAATGACCAGCTCAAAAATGAAACATGATTTTGCGATACTCTGTCACAAGATGTCTACACTATGTTTCTATGACACCACCCACCCCCCCCCCCCCCCACCCTTTAGTGGATTAGTGGTTTTTACGCGAATTGCAGCCTGTCAAGGATTTTTTTTCATGTTACGATATTGTATTGAGTTTTTTTAATGAAAAGTTGGAGTCCAAATTCAAGCAAAGCTAAGGGTGGACACATCTGTAACATATCTATCTATATATGAGATCTAAGTCAGGAGCAGGAGAACAGGAGAGCGGGATTTTTACTCTATGTCACCTTTAAATGTGAGCATGGCATACAAAGGCATTGACGTATCATACGGGCATCCCTGTAATGTGAAAGTCAGACAGCCTATGGTTGGTTAAATAATCGAAGAGCTGTCTTGCTGTATTGCCTGTTGTTACGGCATACTTAGAAAACAACTGTCCATGTACTGGCATTTAGATATATAACAGTACATAAAAAAAATAAAAAAATTATATCTCTCTTTAGGGTTTTTAAAAAGTAAACAAAAGTACCAGTAAAAATATAATTATTGTTTTTTACCTTAGACATTTTTGATATGTCCATAACTGTAACAACATGTATAGTTACAGGACGCAGACAGGTCAAAAATGCTGCAGAAGGAGAGTGCATTAAATAGTGATAGCCACTCCAACTAGTCTTGGGGGGAGTGGCAAACTAAGTGCTCACAAGTGTGCGATAAATGAGTGTTAGTGTAGTGCTAGAGTGTGAATGTATGGTATAACAGAAATGTGTGTGGTATAGAAGTGTCAGAACTGTGTGTGATAATGTAATAAAAAATAAATAAATGTGTGATGAATAGGGGTCAGTGCTGTGAATAGTACATGGGGTGTCAGTACTATGTGTAATACGTGGAGGGACAATGTGCTGGTCGTCAGGCATAGCATATCTTGCCGTATCACAGCCTATTTGTAATGCCGCTACTGTTAGCTAAAGCAGGCTGCTCTGCATGCCAAGCCAAACGCCAGCACATCATGCCCTCCCAGCATATAAGACCTGGCCACGTCCTGAAAAAAAGTATACATAGTAAAAATATCCATGAAACATGTGGTATTAGTTGTTATTTTGGCCAAAATACGCAAAGCTCGCAACCCAACGTCAGGGGTCCCCAGTGCCTAACTAGAACTTTTCGTTCCTAATTTAAAAACACCAGCAGAAAAAAATGAGACATAGATAACTTCAAAACCACAAAAAAGGGCCATACTTACTAACTGGGTGGGTGAAAATCCCTTCACGTATTACACATAGTACTGACCCTTGTACTATTCACAGCACTGACCCCTATTCATCCCATTTATTTATTTTTTATTACATTATCACACATTTCTGACACTTCCATACATACACTTTTCTTTTTTACCATACATTCACACCCTTGCACTACACTAACACTGACACTCATTTATCGCACACTTGTGAGCACTTAGTTCGCCACTCCCCTCAAGACTAGTGGGAGTGGCTATCACTATTTAATGCACCCTCCTTCTGCAGCATTTTTGACCTGTCTGCGTCCTTCTGGGAACGGGTTTTCAACCTCCCACTTAGTAAGTATGGCCTTTTTTGTGGTTTTGGTGTTAATAAAAGCATAGAAGACCCACTTAGGCAAAGAGGGAACCCTTTTCGTTAAATAATGTGTATAGGGAAGAAAAGTGACCTTATAAACTGGTTCTTAAGAAAATTGACACCTCTTCAGTCAAAACTCATTCAGACTCCAGACCAGACCCCTTAATTATCAGATCCCAGACCAGACCCGTTAATTGTCTGACCACAGACCAGACCCCTTAATTATCAGACTGCAAACCAGACCATTTAAGTGGTATTCTGGTCAGGAGTATTTATCAGCAATCCACTGGATAGGTGATAAATGGTAGATCGGTGGGGGTCCGACCACTGGGACATCCACTGACCTTCATAACAGTGGGTCCACAATTTTCCACAAGCCACAAGTCTAGTACTAGGAGGAGTTTGAATGAAGCAGCAGTCGAGAATGTGCCCTGCCGCTATAATCAAAGCCTTAGGCACTGACAGAAACAGCCGAGCGCAGTGGATACTGCTACTGCCGAAACTTGATAAGTGACGGCTTTGTAAGTCATTATGGAAGGGTCTGCATTATTGACAAATACTTTGGTCATCCAAAAAAGTATTTATGGGGCCTTATTGTTGTCTTAAAAATGTTTTCTCACAATGGACAGCCCCATAGACATTGATTGGTGGCATGGCTCATTCTCGACCACCATTCCATTCAAGCTGAGGATAGGTGATAAATGTCCCCTCCTTAAGATATAAGACCCCATAAACATTTTGTTGGATACCAAAGAAAAGTACTTGTCAATCATACAGACCCCTGCATAACCTCTTACAAAGTTTATCAAGAGGTTCTGGTGCAGTAGCTACCAACAATTCACACTATGTAGGTCTAATGATAAAGGATTACTGTAGGTAGGTGATGGTGTCAGTAGCAGACATTTAGGTTGGGCAGGTAACCTGGAGGATCACTCTGTTGGACAAGTTACACATGACATTACAGAAGTGACACATAAACAAAGGGGCTGAGACGAAGATGATGCGGAGGTAATGGAGGAATGGGTTAGTACATGGTAGAAACACAGCCCTGGACTGGTGATCTTCTTACCTCCAGATCCTCCAGGAAGGCCTCTTTCCCAGGCTCTGCCACAGTAAAGATTTGTCTCCCTTCACCCCCACTGTGTGTACTGGGGATTAGCATGTATGTCCACAGGCTCTGAGCCCCAAGTGCCACCAGCGTGGGACTGCTGGAAGGCTCCTAATGATGTCACACTGCCTCAATGTGCCATCACCTGATTGAGACCTCGGGCCCTGTAGCAGCTGCTATGGCTGCTATGGTGGTAGATATGCCAGTGATGTAGGGTGTCTACAGCCAGGCATCGAGTGATATTTAGGTTACAGTAAATTACAGATGTGTCCTTCCCTACC